>NW_026561470.1:0-103602 GCF_028858705.1 Grus americana
CATTGTGTGGCGGTGCAAGTGCAGCGGGGGCAGCGCAGCACAATGCCTTTGCCTGCATTGTGAGGCAGTGCAAGTGCAGCGGGGCATGGCACAGGGCGGCATCCCTGGCCTCCATTGTGAGGCGGTGCAAATACAGCACAGAACAGTGCTGGGCGGCAGGCCCGGCCTCCACTGTGAGGCGTTGCATGCGCAGCGGGGCGTGGCGCAGCACGGCTGGCTGGGCCTCCATTGTGAGGCGTTGCAAGTACAGCTGGGCGTAGCACATGGCAGCTGGCTCCGCTTCGATTGTGAGGCAATACTTATTCTAAGGGTGCGGCACAGCATGGCAGCCCCGGCCTGTATTGTGAGGCGCTGGAAGTGCAGGGGGGCGCAGCGCAGCATAGCGGCCCCGGCCTCCATTGTGAGGCGGTGCCAGTACAGCGTGGCGCAGTGCGGTGCGGTGCAGCGCGGCAGCCTTGGCCTCTATTGTGAGGTGGTTGAAGTGCAGGGGGGCGCAGCGCAGCATAGCGGCCCCGGCCTCCATTGTCAGGCGCTGAAAGTAGAGAAGGGCGCGGCACAGCGCGGCACGCCCGGCCTTCATTATTAGGCGGTGCAAGTGCAGCGTGGCACAGCGCAGCGCTTTGCACACAGACTCCATTGTCAGGCGGTGCACGTGCAGAAGGGCGCAGCACAGCGCGGCAGCCCCGGCCTCCATTGTGTGGCGGTGCAATTACAGCGGGGCTTGGGGCAGCGCAGCAGCTCCAGCCTGCATTGTGAGGCAGTGCAAGTGCAGCGGGGGCGCCACGCAGCACAATGGCCTTCGCCTGCATTGTGAGCAGTGAAGTGCAGTGAAGGGGGCGTGGCACAGGGCGGCATCCCTGGCCTCCATTGTGAGGCGGTGCAAATACAGCACAGAACAGTGCTGCGCGGCAGGCCCGGCCTCCACTGTGAGGCGTTGCATGCGCAGGGGGGCGTGGCGCAGCACGGCTGGCTGGGGCTCCATTGTGAGGCGTTGCAAGTACAGCGGGGCGTAGCACATGGCAGCTGGCTCCGCTTCGATTGTGAGGCAATACTTATTCTAAGGGGTGCGGCACAGCATGGCAGCCCCGGCCTGTATTGTGAGGCGCTGGAAGTGCAGGGGGGCGCAGCGCAGCATAGCGGCCGGCCTCCATTGTGAGGCGGTGTTGCCAGTACAGCGTGGCGCAGTGCGGTGCGGTGCAGCGCGGCAGCCTTGGCCTCTATTGTGAGGTGGTTGAAGTGCAGCGGGCGAGGCGCAGCGCGGCGGCCCCGGACTCCATTGTCAGGCGCTGAAAGTAGAGAAGGCGCGGCACAGCGCGCACGCCCGGCCTTCATTATTAGGCGGTGCAAGTGCAGCGTGGCACAGCGCAGCGCTTAGCACACAGACTCCATTGTCAGGCGGTGCACGTGCAGAAGGGCGCAGCACAGCGCGCGGCAGCCCCGGCCTCCATTGTGTGGCGGTGCAATTACAGCGGGGCTTGGGGCAGCGCAGCAGGCTCCAGCCTGTGAGGCAGTGCAGTGCAGCGCGCAGCAGCACAAGCCTGCATTGTGAGGCAGTGCAAGTGCAGCGGGGCGTGGCACAGGGCGGCATCCCTGGCCTCCATTGTGAGGCGGTGCAAATACAGCACAGAACAGTGCTGCGCGGCAGGCCCGGCCTCCACTGTGAGGCGTTGCATGCGCAGCGGGGCGTGGCGCAGCACGGCTGCTGGGCCTCCATTGTGAGGCGTTGCAAGTACAGTGGGCGTAGCACATGGCAGCTGGCTCCGCTTCGATTGTGAGGCAATACTTATTCTAAGGGGTGCGGCACAGCGTGGCAGCCCCGGCCTGTATTGTGAGGCGCTGGAAGTGCAGGGGGGCGCAGCGCAGCATAGCGGCCCGGCCTCCATTGTGAGGCGGTGCCAGTACAGCGTGGCGCAGTGCGGTGCGGTGCAGCGCGGCAGCCTTGGCCTCTATTGTGAGGTGGTTGAAGTGCAGCGGGCGAGGCGCAGCGCGGCGGCCCCGGACTCCATTGTCAGGCGCTGAAAGTAGAGAGGGGCGCGGCACAGCGCGGCACGCCCGGCCTTCATTATTAGGCGGTGCAAGTGCAGCGTGGCACAGCGCAGCGCTTTGCACACAGACTCCATTGTCAGGCGGTGCACGTGCAGAAGGGCGCAGCACAGCGCGGCAGCCCCGGCCTCCATTGTGTGGCGGTGCAATTACAGCGGGGCTTTGGGCAGCGCAGCAGCTCCAGCCTGCATTGTGAGGCAGTGCAAGTGCAGCGGGGCGCCACGCAGCACAATGGCCGTCGCCTGCATTGTGAGGCAGTGCAAGTGCAGCGGGGCGTGGCACAGGGCGGCATCCCTGGCCTCCATTGTGAGGCGGTGCAAATACAGCACAGAACAGTGCTGCGCGGCAGGCCCGGCCTCCACTGTGAGGCGTTGCATGCGCAGCGGGGCGTGGCGCAGCACGGCTGGCTGGGCCTCCATTGTGAGGCGTTGCAAGTACAGCGGGGCGTAGCACATGGCAGCTGGCTCCGCTTCGATTGTGAGGCAATACTTATTCTAAGGGGTGCGGCACAGCATGGCAGCCCCGGCCTGTATTGTGAGGCGCTGGAAGTGCAGGGGGGCGCAGCGCAGCATAGCGGCCCCGGCCTCCATTGTGAGGCGGTGCCAGTACAGCGTGGCGCAGTGCGGTGCGGTGCAGCGCGGCAGCCTTGGCCTCTATTGTGAGGTGGTTGAAGTGCAGCGGGCGAGGCGCAGCGCGGCGGCCCCGGACTCCATTGTCAGGCGCTGAAAGTAGAGAAGGGCGCGGCACAGCGCGGCACGCCCGGCCTTCATTATTAGGCGGTGCAAGTGCAGCGTGGCACAGCGCAGCGCTTTGCACACAGACTCCATTGTCAGGCGGTGCACGTGCAGAAGGGCGCAGCACAGCGCGGCAGCCCCGGCCTCCATTGTGTGGCGGTGCAATTACAGCGGGGCTGGGGCAGCGCAGCAGCTCCAGCCTGCATTGTGAGGCAGTGCAAGTGCAGCGGGGCGCCCCGCAGCACAATGGCCTGGCCTGCATTGTGAGGCAGTGCAAGTGCAGCGGGGCGTGGACAGGGCGGCATCCCTGGCCTCCATTGTGAGGCGGTGCAAATACAGCACAGAACAGTGCTGCGCGGCAGGCCCGGCCTCCACTGTGAGGCGTTGCATGCGCAGCGGGGCGTGGCGCAGCACGGCTGGCTGGGCCTCCATTGTGAGGCGTTGCAAGTACAGCTGGGCGTAGCACATGGCAGCTGGCTCCGCTTCGATTGTGAGGCAATACTTATTCTAAGGGGTGCGGCACAGCATGGCAGCCCGGCCTGTATTGTGAGGCGCTGGAAGTGCAGGGGGGCGCAGCGCAGCATAGCGGCCCCGGCCTCCATTGTGAGGCGGTGCCAGTACAGCGTGGCGCAGTGCGGTGGTGCAGCGCGGCAGCCTTGGCCTCTATTGTGAGGTGGTTGAAGTGCAGCGGGCGAGGCGCAGCGCGGGGGCCCCGGACTCCATTGTCAGGCGCTGAAAGTAGAGAAGGGCGCGGCACAGCGCGGCACGCCCGGCCTTCATTATTAGGCGGTGCAAGTGCAGCGTGGCACAGCGCAGCGCTTTGCACACAGACTCCATTGTCAGGCGGTGCACGTGCAGAAGGGCGCAGCACAGCGCGGCAGCCCCGGCCTCCATTGTGTGGCGGTGCAATTACAGCGGGGCTTGGGGCAGCGCAGCAGCTCCAGCCTGCATTGTGAGGCAGTGCAAGTGCAGCGGGGCATGGCACAGGGCGGCATCCCTGGCCTCCATTGTGAGGCGGTGCAAATACAGCACAGAACAGTGCTGCGCGGCAGGCCCGGCCTCCACTGTGAGGCGTTGCATGCGCAGCGGGGCGTGGCGCAGCACGGCTGGCTGGGCCTCCATTGTGAGGCGTTGCAAGTACAGCTGGGCGTAGCACATGGCAGCTGGCTCCGCTTCGATTGTGAGGCAATACTTATTCTAAGGGGTGCGGCACAGCATGGCAGCCCCGGCCTGTATTGTGAGGCGCTGGAAGTGCAGGGGGGCGCAGCGCAGCATAGCGGCCCCGGCCTCCATTGTGAGGCGGTGCCAGTACAGCGTGGCGCAGTGCGGTGCGGTGCAGCGCGGCAGCCTTGGCCTCTATTGTGAGGTGGTTGAAGTGCAGCGGGCGAGGCGCAGCGCGGCGGCCCCGGACTCCATTGTCAGGCGCTGAAAGTAGAGAAGGGCGCGGCACAGCGCGGCACGCCCGGCCTTCATTATTAGGCGGTGCAAGTGCAGCGTGGCACAGCGCAGCGCTTTGCACACAGACTCCATTGTCAGGCGGTGCACGTGCAGAAGGGCGCAGCACAGCGCGGCAGCCCCGGCCTCCATTGTGTGGCGGTGCAATTACAGCGGGGCTTGGGGCAGCGCAGCAGCTCCAGCCTGCATTGTGAGGCAGTGCAAGTGCAGCGGGGCGCCACGCAGCACAATGGCCTTCGCCTGCATTGTGAGGCAGTGCAAGTGCAGCGGGGCGTGGCACAGGGCGGCATCCCTGGCCTCCATTGTGAGGCGGTGCAAATACAGCACAGAACAGTGCTGCGCGGCAGGCCCGGCCTCCACTGTGAGGCGTTGCATGCGCAGCGGGGCGTGGCGCAGCACGGCTGGCTGGGCCTCATTGTGAGGCGTTGCAAGTACAGCTGGGCGTAGCACATGGCAGCTGGCTCCGCTTCGATTGTGAGGCAATACTTATTCTAAGGGGTGCGGCACAGCATGGCAGCCCCGGCCTGTATTGTGAGGCGCTGGAAGTGCAGGGGGGCGCAGCGCAGCATAGCGGCCCCGGCCTCCATTGTGAGGCGGTGCCAGTACAGCGTGGCGCAGTGCGGTGCGGTGCAGCGCGGCAGCCTTGGCCTCTATTGTGAGGTGGTTGAAGTGCAGCGGGCGAGGCGCAGCGCGGCGGCCCCGGACTCCATTGTCAGGCGCTGAAAGTAGAGAAGGGCGCGGCACAGCGCGGCACGCCCGGCCTTCATTATTAGGCGGTGCAAGTGCAGCGTGGCACAGCGCAGCGCTTTGCACACAGACTCCATTGTCAGGCGGTGCACGTGCAGAAGGGCGCAGCACAGCGCGGCAGCCCCGGCCTCCATTGTGTGGCGGTGCAATTACAGCGGGGCTTGGGGCAGCGCAGCAGCTCCAGCCTGCATTGTGAGGCAGTGCAAGTGCAGCGGGGCGCCACGCAGCACAATGGCCTTCGCCTGCATTGTGAGGCAGTGCAAGTGCAGCGGGGCGTGGCACAGGGCGGCATCCCTGGCCTCCATTGTGAGGCGGTGCAAATACAGCACAGAACAGTGCTGCGCGGCAGGCCCGGCCTCCACTGTGAGGCGTTGCATGCGCAGCGGGGCGTGGCGCAGCACGGCTGGCTGGGCCTCCATTGTGAGGCGTTGCAAGTACAGCTGGGCGTAGCACATGGCAGCTGGCTCCGCTTCGATTGTGAGGCAATACTTATTCTAAGGGGTGCGGCACAGCATGGCAGCCCGGCCTGTATTGTGAGGCGCTGGAAGTGCAGGGGGGGCGCAGCGCAGCATAGCGGCCCCGGCCTCCATTGTGAGGCGGTGCCAGTACAGCGTGGCGCAGTGCGGTGCGGTGCAGCGCGGCAGCCTTGGCCTCTATTGTGAGGTGGTTGAAGTGCAGCGGGCGAGGCGCAGCGCGGCGCCCCGGACTCCATTGTCAGGCGCTGAAAGTAGAGAAGGGCGCGGCACAGCGCGGCACGCCCGGCCTTCATTATTAGGCGGTGCAAGTGCAGCGTGGCACAGCGCAGCGCTTTGCACACAGACTCCATTGTCAGGCGGTGCACGTGCAGAAGGGCGCAGCACAGCGCGGCAGCCCCGGCCTCCATTGTGTGGCGGTGCAATTACAGCAGGGCTTGGGGCAGCGCAGCAGCTCCAGCCTGCATTGTGAGGCAGTGCAAGTGCAGCGGGGCATGGCACAGGGCAGCATCCCTGGCCTCCATTGTGAGGCGGTGCAAATACAGCACAGAACAGTGCTGCGCGGCAGGCCCGGCCTCCACTGTGAGGCGTTGCATGCGCAGCGGGGCGTGGCGCAGCACGGCTGGCTGGGCCTCCATTGTGAGGCGTTGCAAGTACAGCTGGGCGTAGCACATGGCAGCTGGCTCCGCTTCGATTGTGAGGCAATACTTATTCTAAGGGGTGCGGCACAGCATGGCAGCCCCGGCCTGTATTGTGAGGCGCTGGAAGTGCAGGGGGGCGCAGCGCAGCATAGCGGCCCCGGCCTCCATTGTGAGGCGGTGCCAGTACAGCGTGGCGCAGTGCGGTGCGGTGCAGCGCGGCAGCCTTGGCCTCTATTGTGAGGTGGTTGAAGTGCAGCGGGCGAGGCGCAGCGCGGCGGCCCGGACTCCATTGTCAGGCGCTGAAAGTAGAGAAGGGCGCGGCACAGCGCGGCACGCCCGGCCTTCATTATTAGGCGGTGCAAGTGCAGCGTGGCACAGCGCAGCGCTTTGCACACAGACTCCATTGTCAGGCGGTGCACGTGCAGAAGGGCGCAGCACAGCGCGGCAGCCCCGGCCTCCATTGTGTGGCGGTGCAATTACAGCGGGGCTTGGGCAGCGCAGCAGCTCCAGCTGCATTGTGAGGCAGTGCAAGTGCAGCGGGGCGCCACGCAGCACAATGGCCGTCGCCTGCATTGTGAGGCAGTGCAAGTGCAGCGGGGCGTGGCACAGGGCGGCATCCCTGGCCTCCATTGTGAGGCGGTGCAAATACAGCACAGAACAGTGCTGCGCGGCAGGCCCGGCCTCCACTGTGAGGCGTTGCATGCGCAGCGGGGGCGTGGCGCAGCACGGCTGGCTGGGCCTCCATTGTGAGGCGTTGCAAGTACAGCTGGGCGTAGCACATGGCAGCTGGCTCCGCTTCGATTGTGAGGCAATACTTATTCTAAGGGGTGCGGCACAGCATGGCAGCCCCGGCCTGTATTGTGAGGCGCTGGAAGTGCAGGGGGGCGCAGCGCAGCATAGCGGCCCCGGCCTCCATTGTGAGGCGGTGCCAGTACAGCGTGGCGCAGTGCGGTGCGGTGCAGCGCGGCAGCCTTGGCCTCTATTGTGAGGTGGTTGAAGTGCAGCGGGCGAGGCGCAGCGCGGCGGCCCGGACTCCATTGTCAGGCGCTGAAAGTAGAGAAGGGCGCGGCACAGCGCGGCACGCCCGGCCTTCATTATTAGGCGGTGCAAGTGCAGCGTGGCACAGCGCAGCGCTTTGCACACAGACTCCATTGTCAGGCGGTGCACGTGCAGAAGGGCGCAGCACAGCGCGGCAGCCCCGGCCTCCATTGTGTGGCGGTGCAATTACAGCGGGGCTTGGGGCAGCGCAGCAGCTCCAGCCTGCATTGTGAGGCAGTGCAAGTGCAGCGGGGCGCCACGCAGCACAATGGCCGTTGCCTGCATTGTGAGGCAGTGCAAGTGCAGCGGGGCGTGGCACAGGGCGGCATCCCTGGCCTCCATTGTGAGGCGGTGCAAATACAGCACAGAACAGTGCTGCGCGGCAGGCCCGGCCTCCACTGTGAGGCGTTGCATGCGCAGCGGGGCGTGGCGCAGCACGGCTGGCTGGGCCTCCATTGTGAGGCGTTGCAAGTACAGCTGGGCGTAGCACATGGCAGCTGGCTCCGCTTCGATTGTGAGGCAATACTTATTCTAAGGGGTGCGGCACAGCGTGGCAGCCCCGGCCTGTATTGTGAGGCGCTGGAAGTGCAGGGGGGCGCAGCGCAGCATAGCGGCCCGGCCTCCATTGTGAGGCGGTGCCAGTACAGCGTGGCGCAGTGCGGTGCGGTGCAGCGCGGCAGCCTTGGCCTCTATTGTGAGGTGGTTGAAGTGCAGCGGGCGAGGCGCAGCGCGGCGGCCCCGGACTCCATTGTCAGGCGCTGAAAGTAGAGAAGGGCGCGGCACAGCGCGGCACGCCCGGCCTTCATTATTAGGCGGTGCAAGTGCAGCGTGGCACAGCGCAGCGCTTTGCACACAGACTCCATTGTCAGGCGGTGCACGTGCAGAAGGGCGCAGCACAGCGCGGCAGCCCCGGCCTCCATTGTGTGGCGGTGCAATTACAGCGGGGCTTGGGGCAGCGCAGCAGCTCCAGCCTGCATTGTGAGGCAGTGCAAGTGCAGCGGGGCATGGCACAGGGCAGCATCCCTGGCCTCCATTGTGAGGCGGTGCAAATACAGCACAGAACAGTGCTGCGCGGCAGGCCCGGCCTCCACTGTGAGGCGTTGCATGCGCAGCGGGGCGTGGCGCAGCACGGCTGGCTGGGCCTCCATTGTGAGGCGTTGCAAGTACAGCTGGGCGTAGCACATGGCAGCTGGCTCCGCTTCGATTGTGAGGCAATACTTATTCTAAGGGGTGCGGCACAGCATGGCAGCCCCGGCCTGTATTGTGAGGCGCTGGAAGTGCAGGGGGGCGCAGCGCAGCATAGCGGCCCCGGCCTCCATTGTGAGGCGGTGCCAGTACAGCGTGGCGCAGTGCGGTGCGGTGCAGCGCGGCAGCCTTGGCCTCTATTGTGAGGTGGTTGAAGTGCAGCGGGCGAGGCGCAGCGCGGCGGCCCCGGACTCCATTGTCAGGCGCTGAAAGTAGAGAAGGGCGCGGCACAGCGCGGCACGCCCGGCCTTCATTATTAGGCGGTGCAAGTGCAGCGTGGCACAGCGCAGCGCTTTGCACACAGACTCCATTGTCAGGCGGTGCACGTGCAGAAGGGCGCAGCACAGCGCGGCAGCCCGGCCTCCATTGTGTGGCGGTGCAATTACAGCGGGGCTTGGGGCAGCGCAGCAGCTCCAGCCTGCATTGTGAGGCAGTGCAAGTGCAGCGGGGGCGCCACGCAGCACAATGGCCTTCGCCTGCATTGTGAGGCAGTGCAAGTGCAGCGGGGCGTGGCACAGGGCGGCATCCCTGGCCTCCATTGTGAGGCGGTGCAAATACAGCACAGAACAGTGCTGCGCGGCAGGCCCGGCCTCCACTGTGAGGCGTTGCATGCGCAGCGGGGCGTGGCGCAGCACGGCTGGCTGGGCCTCCATTGTGAGGCGTTGCAAGTACAGCTGGGCGTAGCACATGGCAGCTGGCTCCGCTTCGATTGTGAGGCAATACTTATTCTAAGGGGTGCGGCACAGCGTGGCAGCCCCGGCCTGTATTGTGAGGCGCTGGAAGTGCAGGGGGGCGCAGCGCAGCATAGCGGCCCCGGCCTCCATTGTGAGGCGGTGCCAGTACAGCGTGGCGCAGTGCGGTGCGGTGCAGCGCGGCAGCCTTGGCCTCTATTGTGAGGTGGTTGAAGTGCAGCGGGCGAGGCGCAGCGCGGCGGCCCCGGACTCCATTGTCAGGCGCTGAAAGTAGAGAAGGGCGCGGCACAGCGCGGCACGCCCGGCCTTCATTATTAGGCGGTGCAAGTGCAGCGTGGCACAGCGCAGCGCTTTGCACACAGACTCCATTGTCAGGCGGTGCACGTGCAGAAGGGCGCAGCACAGCGCGGCAGCCCCGGCCTCCATTGTGTGGCGGTGCAATTACAGCGGGGCTTGGGGCAGCGCAGCAGCTCCAGCCTGCATTGTGAGGCAGTGCAAGTGCAGCGGGGCGCCACGCAGCACAATGGCCTTTGCCTGCATTGTGAGGCAGTGCAAGTGCAGCGGGGCGTGGCACAGGGCGGCATCCCTGGCCTCCATTGTGAGGCGGTGCAAATACAGCACAGAACAGTGCTGCGCGGCAGGCCCGGCCTCCACTGTGAGGCGTTGCATGCGCAGCGGGGCGTGGCGCAGCACGGCTGGCTGGGCCTCCATTGTGAGGCGTTGCAAGTACAGCTGGGCGTAGCACATGGCAGCTGGCTCCGCTTCGATTGTGAGGCAATACTTATTCTAAGGGGTGCGGCACAGCATGGCAGCCCCGGCCTGTATTGTGAGGCGCTGGAAGTGCAGGGGGGCGCAGCGCAGCATAGCGGCCCGGCCTCCATTGTGAGGCGGTGCCAGTACAGCGTGGCGCAGTGCGGTGCGGTGCAGCGCGGCAGCCTTGGCCTCTATTGTGAGGTGGTTGAAGTGCAGCGGGCGAGGCGCAGCGCGGCGGCCCCGGACTCCATTGTCAGGCGCTGAAAGTAGAGAAGGGCGCGGCACAGCGCGGCACGCCCGGCCTTCATTATTAGGCGGTGCAAGTGCAGCGTGGCACAGCGCAGCGCTTTGCACACAGACTCCATTGTCAGGCGGTGCACGTGCAGAAGGGCGCAGCACAGCGCGGCAGCCCCGGCCTCCATTGTGTGGCGGTGCAATTACAGCGGGGCTTGGGGCAGCGCAGCAGCTCCAGCCTGCATTGTGAGGCAGTGCAAGTGCAGCGGGGCGCCACGCAGCACAATGGCCTTCGCCTGCATTGTGAGGCAGTGCAAGTGCAGCGGGGCGTGGCACAGGGCGGCATCCCTGGCCTCCATTGTGAGGCGGTGCAAATACAGCACAGAACAGTGCTGCGCGGCAGGCCCGGCCTCCACTGTGAGGCGTTGCATGCGCAGCGGGGCGTGGCGCAGCACGGCTGGCTGGGCCTCCATTGTGAGGCGTTGCAAGTACAGCTGGGCGTAGCACATGGCAGCTGGCTCCGCTTCGATTGTGAGGCAATACTTATTCTAAGGGGTGCGGCACAGCATGGCAGCCCCGGCCTGTATTGTGAGGCGCTGGAAGTGCAGGGGGGCGCAGCGCAGCATAGCGGCCCCGGCCTCCATTGTGAGGCGGTGCCAGTACAGCGTGGCGCAGTGCGGTGCGGTGCAGCGCGGCAGCCTTGGCCTCTATTGTGAGGTGGTTGAAGTGCAGCGGGCGAGGCGCAGCGCGGCGGCCCCGGACTCCATTGTCAGGCGCTGAAAGTAGAGAAGGGCGCGGCACAGCGCGGCACGCCCGGCCTTCATTATGAGGCGGTGCAAGTGCAGCGGGGCGCAGCGCAGCGCTTTGCACACAGACTCCATTGTCAGGCGGTGCACGTGCAGAAGGGCGCAGCACAGCGCGGCAGCCCCGGCCTCCATTGTGTGGCGGTGCAATTACAGCGGGGCTTGGGGCAGCGCAGCAGCTCCAGCCTGCATTGTGAGGCAGTGCAAGTGCAGCGGGGCATGGCACAGGGCAGCATCCCTGGCCTCCATTGTGAGGCGGTGCAAATACAGCACAGAACAGTGCTGCGCGGCAGGCCCGGCCTCCACTGTGAGGCGTTGCATGCGCAGCGGGGCGTGGCGCAGCACGGCTGGCTGGGCCTCCATTGTGAGGCGTTGCAAGTACAGCGGGGCGTAGCACATGGCAGCTGGCTCCGCTTCGATTGTGAGGCAATACTTATTCTAAGGGGTGCGGCACAGCGTGGCAGCCCGGCCTGTATTGTGAGGCGCTGGAAGTGCAGGGGGGCGCAGCGCAGCATAGCGGCCCCGGCCTCCATTGTGAGGCGGTGCCAGTACAGCGTGGCGCAGTGCGGTGCGGTGCAGCGCGGCAGCCTTGGCCTCTATTGTGAGGTGGTTGAAGTGCAGCGGGCGAGGCGCAGCGCGGCGGCCCCGGACTCCATTGTCAGGCGCTGAAAGTAGAGAAGGGCGCGGCACAGCGCGGCACGCCCGGCCTTCATTATTAGGCGGTGCAAGTGCAGCGTGGCACAGCGCAGCGCTTTGCACACAGACTCCATTGTCAGGCGGTGCACGTGCAGAAGGGCGCAGCACAGCGCGGCAGCCCCGGCCTCCATTGTGTGGCGGTGCAATTACAGCGGGGCTTGGGGCAGCGCAGCAGCTCCAGCCTGCATTGTGAGGCAGTGCAAGTGCAGCGGGGCGCCACGCAGCACAATGGCCTTCGCCTGCATTGTGAGGCAGTGCAAGTGCAGCGGGGCGTGGCACAGGGCGGCATCCCTGGCCTCCATTGTGAGGCGGTGCAAATACAGCACAGAACAGTGCTGCGCGGCAGGCCCGGCCTCCACTGTGAGGCGTTGCATGCGCAGCGGGGCGTGGCGCAGCACGGCTGGCTGGGCCTCCATTGTGAGGCGTTGCAAGTACAGCTGGGCGTAGCACATGGCAGCTGGCTCCGCTTCGATTGTGAGGCAATACTTATTCTAAGGGGTGCGGCACAGCGTGGCAGCCCCGGCCTGTATTGTGAGGCGCTGGAAGTGCAGGGGGGCGCAGCGCAGCATAGCGGCCCCGGCCTCCATTGTGAGGCGGTGCCAGTACAGCGTGGCGCAGTGCGGTGCGGTGCAGCGCGGCAGCCTTGGCCTCTATTGTGAGGTGGTTGAAGTGCAGCGGGCGAGGCGCAGCGCGGCGGCCCCGGACTCCATTGTCAGGCGCTGAAAGTAGAGAAGGGCGCGGCGCAGCGCGGCACGCCCGGCCTTCATTATTAGGCGGTGCAAGTGCAGCGTGGCACAGCGCAGCGCTTTGCACACAGACTCCATTGTCAGGCGGTGCACGTGCAGAAGGGCGCAGCACAGCGCGGCAGCCCCGGCCTCCATTGTGTGGCGGTGCAATTACAGCGGGGCTTGGGGCAGCGCAGCAGCTCCAGCCTGCATTGTGAGGCAGTGCAAGTGCAGCGGGGCGCCACGCAGCACAATGGCCTTCGCCTGCATTGTGAGGCAGTGCAAGTGCAGCGGGGCGTGGCACAGGGCGGCATCCCTGGCCTCCATTGTGAGGCGGTGCAAATACAGCACAGAACAGTGCTGCGCGGCAGGCCCGGCCTCCACTGTGAGGCGTTGCATGCGCAGCGGGGCGTGGCGCAGCACGGCTGGCTGGGCCTCCATTGTGAGGCGTTGCAAGTACAGCTGGGCGTAGCACATGGCAGCTGGCTCCGCTTCGATTGTGAGGCAATACTTATTCTAAGGGGTGCGGCACAGCATGGCAGCCCCGGCCTGTATTGTGAGGCGCTGGAAGTGCAGGGGGGCGCAGCGCAGCATAGCGGCCCCGGCCTCCATTGTGAGGCGGTGCCAGTACAGCGTGGCGCAGTGCGGTGCGGTGCAGCGCGGCAGCCTTGGCCTCTATTGTGAGGTGGTTGAAGTGCAGCGGGCGAGGCGCAGCGCGGCGGCCCCGGACTCCATTGTCAGGCGCTGAAATTAGAGAAGGGCGCGGCACAGCGCGGCACGCCCGGCCTTCATTATTAGGCGGTGCAAGTGCAGCGTGGCACAGCGCAGCGCTTTGCACACAGACTCCATTGTCAGGCGGTGCACGTGCAGAAGGGCGCAGCACAGCGCGGCAGCCCCGGCCTCCATTGTGTGGCGGTGCAATTACAGCGAGGCTTGGGGCAGCGCAGCAGCTCCAGCCTGCATTGTGAGGCAGTGAAAGTGCAGCGGGGCATGGCACAGGGCAGCATCCCTGGCCTCCATTGTGAGGCGGTGCAAATACAGCACAGAACAGTGCTGCGCGGCAGGCCCGGCCTCCACTGTGAGGCGTTGCATGCGCAGCGGGGCGTGGCGCAGCACGGCTGGCTGGGCCTCCATTGTGAGGCGTTGCAAGTACAGCTGGGCGTAGCACATGGCAGCTGGCTCCGCTTCGATTGTGAGGCAATACTTATTCTAAGGGGTGCGGCACAGCATGGCAGCCCCGGCCTGTATTGTGAGGCGCTGGAAGTGCAGGGGGGCGCAGCGCAGCATAGCGGCCCCGGCCTCCATTGTGAGGCGGTGCCAGTACAGCGTGGCGCAGTGCGGTGCGGTGCAGCGCGGCAGCCTTGGCCTCTATTGTGAGGTGGTTGAAGTGCAGCGGGCGAGGCGCAGCGCGGCGGCCCCGGACTCCATTGTCAGGCGCTGAAAGTAGAGAAGGGCGCGGCACAGCGCGGCACGCCCGGCCTTCATTATTAGGCGGTGCAAGTGCAGCGTGGCACAGCGCAGCGCTTTGCACACAGACTCCATTGTCAGGCGGTGCACGTGCAGAAGGGCGCAGCACAGCGCGGCAGCCCCGGCCTCCATTGTGTGGCGGTGCAATTACAGCGGGGCTTGGGGCAGCGCAGCAGCTCCAGCCTGCATTGTGAGGCAGTGCAAGTGCAGCGGGGCGCCACGCAGCACAATGGCCTTTGCCTGCATTGTGAGGCAGTGCAAGTGCAGCGGGGCGTGGCACAGGGCGGCATCCCTGGCCTCCATTGTGAGGCGGTGCAAATACAGCACAGAACAGTGCTGCGCGGCAGGCCCGGCCTCCACTGTGAGGCGTTGCATGCGCAGCGGGGCGTGGCGCAGCACGGCTGGCTGGGCCTCCATTGTGAGGCGTTGCAAGTACAGCTGGGCGTAGCACATGGCAGCTGGCTCCGCTTCGATTGTGAGGCAATACTTATTCTAAGGGGTGCGGCACAGCATGGCAGCCCCGGCCTGTATTGTGAGGCGCTGGAAGTGCAGGGGGGCGCAGCGCAGCATAGCGGCCCCGGCCTCCATTGTGAGGCGGTGCCAGTACAGCGTGGCGCAGTGCGGTGCGGTGCAGCGCGGCAGCCTTGGCCTCTATTGTGAGGTGGTTGAAGTGCAGCGGGCGAGGCGCAGCGCGGCGGCCCCGGACTCCATTGTCAGGCGCTGAAAGTAGAGAAGGGCGCGGCGCAGCGCGGCACGCCCGGCCTTCATTATTAGGCGGTGCAAGTGCAGCGTGGCACAGCGCAGCGCTTTGCACACAGACTCCATTGTCAGGCGGTGCACGTGCAGAAGGGCGCAGCACAGCGCGGCAGCCCCGGCCTCCATTGTGTGGCGGTGCAATTACAGCGGGGCTTGGGGCAGCGCAGCAGCTCCAGCCTGCATTGTGAGGCAGTGCAAGTGCAGCGGGGCGCCACGCAGCACAATGGCCTTCGCCTGCATTGTGAGGCAGTGCAAGTGCAGCGGGGCATGGCACAGGGCAGCATCCCTGGCCTCCATTGTGAGGCGGTGCAAATACAGCACAGAACAGTGCTGCGCGGCAGGCCCGGCCTCCACTGTGAGGCGTTGCATGCGCAGCGGGGCGTGGCGCAGCACGGCTGGCTGGGCCTCCATTGTGAGGCGTTGCAAGTACAGCTGGGCGTAGCACATGGCAGCTGGCTCCGCTTCGATTGTGAGGCAATACTTATTCTAAGGGGTGCGGCACAGCATGGCAGCCCCGGCCTGTATTGTGAGGCGCTGGAAGTGCAGGGGGGCGCAGCGCAGCATAGCGGCCCCGGCCTCCATTGTGAGGCGGTGCCAGTACAGCGTGGCGCAGTGCGGTGCGGTGCAGCGCGGCAGCCTTGGCCTCTATTGTGAGGTGGTTGAAGTGCAGCGGGCGAGGCGCAGCGCGGCGGCCCCGGACTCCATTGTCAGGCGCTGAAAGTAGAGAAGGGCGCGGCGCAGCGCGGCACGCCCGGCCTTCATTATTAGGCGGTGCAAGTGCAGCGTGGCACAGCGCAGCGCTTTGCACACAGACTCCATTGTCAGGCGGTGCACGTGCAGAAGGGCGCAGCACAGCGCGGCAGCCCCGGCCTCCATTGTGTGGCGGTGCAATTACAGCGGGGCTTGGGGCAGCGCAGCAGCTCCAGCCTGCATTGTGAGGCAGTGCAAGTGCAGCGGGGCGCCACGCAGCACAATGGCCTTCGCCTGCATTGTGAGGCAGTGCAAGTGCAGCGGGGCGTGGCACAGGGCGGCATCCCTGGCCTCCATTGTGAGGCGGTGCAAATACAGCACAGAACAGTGCTGCGCGGCAGGCCCGGCCTCCACTGTGAGGCGTTGCATGCGCAGCGGGGCGTGGCGCAGCACGGCTGGCTGGGCCTCCATTGTGAGGCGTTGCAAGTACAGCTGGGCGTAGCACATGGCAGCTGGCTCCGCTTCGATTGTGAGGCAATACTTATTCTAAGGGGTGCGGCACAGCGTGGCAGCCCCGGCCTGTATTGTGAGGCGCTGGAAGTGCAGGGGGGCGCAGCGCAGCATAGCGGCCCCGGCCTCCATTGTGAGGCGGTGCCAGTACAGCGTGGCGCAGTGCGGTGCGGTGCAGCGCGGCAGCCTTGGCCTCTATTGTGAGGTGGTTGAAGTGCAGCGGGCGAGGCGCAGCGCGGCGGCCCCGGACTCCATTGTCAGGCGCTGAAAGTAGAGAAGGGCGCGGCACAGCGCGGCACGCCCGGCCTTCATTATTAGGCGGTGCAAGTGCAGCGTGGCACAGCGCAGCGCTTTGCACACAGACTCCATTGTCAGGCGGTGCACGTGCAGAAGGGCGCAGCACAGCGCGGCAGCCCCGGCCTCCATTGTGTGGCGGTGCAATTACAGCGGGGCTTGGGGCAGCGCAGCAGCTCCAGCCTGCATTGTGAGGCAGTGCAAGTGCAGCGGGGCATGGCACAGGGCAGCATCCCTGGCCTCCATTGTGAGGCGGTGCAAATACAGCACAGAACAGTGCTGCGCGGCAGGCCCGGCCTCCACTGTGAGGCGTTGCATGCGCAGCGGGGCGTGGCGCAGCACGGCTGGCTGGGCCTCCATTGTGAGGCGTTGCAAGTACAGCTGGGCGTAGCACATGGCAGCTGGCTCCGCTTCGATTGTGAGGCAATACTTATTCTAAGGGGTGCGGCACAGCGTGGCAGCCCCGGCCTGTATTGTGAGGCGCTGGAAGTGCAGGGGGGCGCAGCGCAGCATAGCGGCCCCGGCCTCCATTGTGAGGCGGTGCCAGTACAGCGTGGCGCAGTGCGGTGCGGTGCAGCGCGGCAGCCTTGGCCTCTATTGTGAGGTGGTTGAAGTGCAGCGGGCGAGGCGCAGCGCGGCGGCCCCGGACTCCATTGTCAGGCGCTGAAAGTAGAGAAGGGCGCGGCACAGCGCGGCACGCCCGGCCTTCATTATTAGGCGGTGCAAGTGCAGCGTGGCACAGCGCAGCGCTTTGCACACAGACTCCATTGTCAGGCGGTGCACGTGCAGAAGGGCGCAGCACAGCGCGGCAGCCCCGGCCTCCATTGTGTGGCGGTGCAATTACAGCGGGGCTTGGGGCAGCGCAGCAGCTCCAGCCTGCATTGTGAGGCAGTGCAAGTGCAGCGGGGCGCCACGCAGCACAATGGCCTTCGCCTGCATTGTGAGGCAGTGCAAGTGCAGCGGGGCGTGGCACAGGGCGGCATCCCTGGCCTCCATTGTGAGGCGGTGCAAATACAGCACAGAACAGTGCTGCGCGGCAGGCCCGGCCTCCACTGTGAGGCGTTGCATGCGCAGCGGGGCGTGGCGCAGCACGGCTGGCTGGGCCTCCATTGTGAGGCGTTGCAAGTACAGCTGGGCGTAGCACATGGCAGCTGGCTCCGCTTCGATTGTGAGGCAATACTTATTCTAAGGGGTGCGGCACAGCATGGCAGCCCGGCCTGTATTGTGAGGCGCTGGAAGTGCAGGGGGGCGCAGCGCAGCATAGCGGCCCCGGCCTCCATTGTGAGGCGGTGCCAGTACAGCGTGGCGCAGTGCGGTGCGGTGCAGCGCGGCAGCCTTGGCCTCTATTGTGAGGTGGTTGAAGTGCAGCGGGCGAGGCGCAGCGCGGCGGCCCGGACTCCATTGTCAGGCGCTGAAAGTAGAGAAGGGCGCGGCACAGCGCGGCACGCCCGGCCTTCATTATTAGGCGGTGCAAGTGCAGCGTGGCACAGCGCAGCGCTTTGCACACAGACTCCATTGTCAGGCGGTGCACGTGCAGAAGGGCGCAGCACAGCGCGGCAGCCCCGGCCTCCATTGTGTGGCGGTGCAATTACAGCGGGGCTTGGGGCAGCGCAGCAGCTCCAGCCTGCATTGTGAGGCAGTGCAAGTGCAGCGGGGCACGCAGCACAATGGCATTGTGAGGCAGTGCAAGTGCAGCGGGGCTTGGCATCCCTGGCCTCCATTGTGAGGCGGTGCAAATACAGCACAGAACAGTGCTGCGCGGCAGGCCCGGCCTCCACTGTGAGGCGTTGCATGCGCAGCGGGGCGTGGCGCAGCACGGCTGGCTGGGCCTCCATTGTGAGGCGTTGCAAGTACAGCTGGGCGTAGCACATGGCAGCTGGCTCCGCTTCGATTGTGAGGCAATACTTATTCTAAGGGGTGCGGCACAGCGTGGCAGCCCCGGCCTGTATTGTGAGGTGCTAGAAGTGCAGGGGGGCGCAGCGCAGCATAGCGGCCCCAGCCTCCATTGTGAGGCGGTGCCAGTACAGCGTGGCGCAGTGCGGTGCGGTGCAGCGCGGCAGCCTTGGCCTCTATTGTGAGGTGGTTGAAGTGCAGCGGGCGAGGCGCAGCCCGGCGGCCCCGGACTCCATTGTCAGGCGCTGAAAGTAGAGAGGGGCGCGGCACAGCGCGGCACGCCCGGCCTTCATTATTAGGCGGTGCAAGTGCAGCGTGGCACAGCGCAGCGCTTTGCACACAGACTCCATTGTCAGGCGGTGCACGTGCAGAAGGGCGCAGCACAGCGCGGCAGCCCCGGCCTCCATTGTGTGGCGGTGCAATTACAGCGGGGCTTGGGGCAGCGCAGCAGCTCCAGCCTGCATTGTGAGGCAGTGCAAGTGCAGCGGGGCGCCACGCAGCACAATGGCCTTCGCCTGCATTGTGAGGCAGTGCAAGTGCAGCGGGGCGTGGCACAGGGCGGCATCCCTGGCCTCCATTGTGAGGCGGTGCAAATACAGCACAGAACAGTGCTGCGCGGCAGGCCCGGCCTCCACTGTGAGGCGTTGCATGCGCAGCGGGGCGTGGCGCAGCACGGCTGGCTGGGCCTCCATTGTGAGGCGTTGCAAGTACAGCTGGGCGTAGCACATGGCAGCTGGCTCCGCTTCGATTGTGAGGCAATACTTATTCTAAGGGGTGCGGCACAGCTTGGCAGCCCCGGCCTGTATTGTGAGGCGCTGGAAGTGCAGGGGGGCGCAGCGCAGCATAGCGGCCCCGGCCTCCATTGTGAGGCGGTGCCAGTACAGCGTGGCGCAGTGCGGTGCGGTGCAGCGCGGCAGCCTTGGCCTCTATTGTGAGGTGGTTGAAGTGCAGCGGGCGAGGCGCAGCGCGGCGGCCCGGACTCCATTGTCAGGCGCTGAAAGTAGAGAAGGGCGCGGCACAGCGCGGCACGCCCGGCCTTCATTATTAGGCGGTGCAAGTGCAGCGTGGCACAGCGCAGCGCTTTGCACACAGACTCCATTGTCAGGCGGTGCACGTGCAGAAGGGCGCAGCACAGCGCGGCAGCCCCGGCCTCCATTGTGTGGCGGTGCAATTACAGCGGGGCTTGGGGCAGCGCAGCAGCTCCAGCCTGCATTGTGAGGCAGTGCAAGTGCAGCGGGGCATGGCACAGGGCAGCATCCCTGGCCTCCATTGTGAGGCGGTGCAAATACAGCACAGAACAGTGCTGCGCGGCAGGCCCGGCCTCCACTGTGAGGCGTTGCATGCGCAGCGGGGCGTGGCGCAGCACGGCTGGCTGGGCCTCCATTGTGAGGCGTTGCAAGTACAGCTGGGCGTAGCACATGGCAGCTGGCTCCGCTTCGATTGTGAGGCAATACTTATTCTAAGGGGTGCGGCACAGCATGGCAGCCCCGGCCTGTATTGTGAGGCGCTGGAAGTGCAGGGGGGCGCAGCGCAGCATAGCGGCCCCGGCCTCCATTGTGAGGCGGTGCCAGTACAGCGTGGCGCAGTGCGGTGCGGTGCAGCGCGGCAGCCTTGGCCTCTATTGTGAGGTGGTTGAAGTGCAGCGGGCGAGGCGCAGCGCGGCGGCCCCGGACTCCATTGTCAGGCGCTGAAAGTAGAGAAGGGCGCGGCGCAGCGCGGCACGCCCGGCCTTCATTATTAGGCGGTGCAAGTGCAGCGTGGCACAGCGCAGCGCTTTGCACACAGACTCCATTGTCAGGCGGTGCACGTGCAGAAGGGCGCAGCACAGCGCGGCAGCCCCGGCCTCCATTGTGTGGCGGTGCAATTACAGCGGGGCTTGGGGCAGCGCAGCAGCTCCAGCCTGCATTGTGAGGCAGTGCAAGTGCAGCGGGGCGCCACGCAGCACAATGGCCTTCGCCTGCATTGTGAGGCAGTGCAAGTGCAGCGGGGCGTGGCACAGGGCGGCATCCCTGGCCTCCATTGTGAGGCGGTGCAAATACAGCACAGAACAGTGCTGCGCGGCAGGCCCGCCTCCACTGTGAGGCGTTGCATGCGCAGCGGGGCGTGGCGCAGCACGGCTGGCTGGGCCTCCATTGTGAGGCGTTGCAAGTACAGCTGGGCGTAGCACATGGCAGCTGGCTCCGCTTCGATTGTGAGGCAATACTTATTCTAAGGGGTGCGGCACAGCATGGCAGCCCCGGCCTGTATTGTGAGGCGCTGGAAGTGCAGGGGGGCGCAGCGCAGCATAGCGGCCCCGGCCTCCATTGTGAGGCGGTGCCAGTACAGCGTGGCGCAGTGCGGTGCGGTGCAGCGCGGCAGCCTTGGCCTCTATTGTGAGGTGGTTGAAGTGCAGCGGGCGAGGCGCAGCGCGGCGGCCCCGGACTCCATTGTCAGGCGCTGAAAGTAGAGAAGGGCGCGGCACAGCGCGGCACGCCCGGCCTTCATTATTAGGCGGTGCAAGTGCAGCGTGGCACAGCGCAGCGCTTTGCACACAGACTCCATTGTCAGGCGGTGCACGTGCAGAAGGGCGCAGCACAGCGCGGCAGCCCCGGCCTCCATTGTGTGGCGGTGCAATTACAGCGGGGCTTGGGGCAGCGCAGCAGCTCCAGCCTGCATTGTGAGGCAGTGCAAGTGCAGCGGGGCGCCACGCAGCACAATGGCCGTCGCCTGCATTGTGAGGCAGTGCAAGTGCAGCACAGGGCGGCATCCCTGGCCTCCATTGTGAGGCGGTGCAAATACAGCACAGAACAGTGCTGCGCGGCAGGCCCGGCCTCCACTGTGAGGCGTTGCATGCGCAGCGGGGCGTGGCGCAGCACGGCTGGCTGGGCCTCCATTGTGAGGCGTTGCAAGTACAGCTGGGCGTAGCACATGGCAGCTGGCTCCGCTTCGATTGTGAGGCAATACTTATTCTAAGGGGTGCGGCACAGCGTGGCAGCCCCGGCCTGTATTGTGAGGCGCTGGAAGTGCAGGGGGGCGCAGCGCAGCATAGCGGCCCCGGCCTCCATTGTGAGGCGGTGCCAGTACAGCGTGGCGCAGTGCGGTGCGGTGCAGCGCGGCAGCCTTGGCCTCTATTGTGAGGTGGTTGAAGTGCAGCGGGCGAGGCGCAGCGCGGCGGCCCCGGACTCCATTGTCAGGCGCTGAAAGTAGAGAAGGGCGCGGCACAGCGCGGCACGCCCGGCCTTCATTATTAGGCGGTGCAAGTGCAGCGTGGCACAGCGCAGCGCTTTGCACACAGACTCCATTGTCAGGCGGTGCACGTGCAGAAGGGCGCAGCACAGCGCGGCAGCCCCGGCCTCCATTGTGTGGCGGTGCAATTACAGCGGGGCTTGGGGGCAGCGCAGCAGCTCCAGCCTGCATTGTGAGGCAGTGCAAGTGCAGCGGGGCATGGCACAGGGCGGCATCCCTGGCCTCCATTGTGAGGCGGTGCAAATACAGCACAGAACAGTGCTGCGCGGCAGGCCCGGCCTCCACTGTGAGGCGTTGCATGCGCAGCGGGGCGTGGCGCAGCACGGCTGGCTGGGCCTCCATTGTGAGGCGTTGCAAGTACAGCTGGGCGTAGCACATGGCAGCTGGCTCCGCTTCGATTGTGAGGCAATACTTATTCTAAGGGGTGCGGCACAGCATGGCAGCCCCGGCCTGTATTGTGAGGCGCTGGAAGTGCAGGGGGGCGCAGCGCAGCATAGCGGCCCCGGCCTCCATTGTGAGGCGGTGCCAGTACAGCGTGGCGCAGTGCGGTGCGGTGCAGCGCGGCAGCCTTGGCCTCTATTGTGAGGTGGTTGAAGTGCAGCGGGCGAGGCGCAGCGCGGCGGCCCCGGACTCCATTGTCAGGCGCTGAAAGTAGAGAAGGGCGCGGCACAGCGCGGCACGCCCGGCCTACATTATTAGGCGGTGCAAGTGCAGCGTGGCACAGCGCAGCGCTTTGCACACAGACTCCATTGTCAGGCGGTGCACGTGCAGAAGGGCGCAGCACAGCGCGGCAGCCCCGGCCTCCATTGTGTGGCGGTGCAATTACAGCGGGGCTTGGGGCAGCGCAGCAGCTCCAGCCTGCATTGTGAGGCAGTGCAAGTGCAGCGGGGCGCCACGCAGCACAATGGCCTTCGCCTGCATTGTGAGGCAGTGCAAGTGCAGCGGGGCGTGGCACAGGGCGGCATCCCTGGCCTCCATTGTGAGGCGGTGCAAATACAGCACAGAACAGTGCTGCGCGGCAGGCCCGGCCTCCACTGTGAGGCGTTGCATGCGCAGCGGGGCGTGGCGCAGCACGGCTGGCTGGGCCTCCATTGTGAGGCGTTGCAAGTACAGCTGGGCGTAGCACATGGCAGCTGGCTCCGCTTCGATTGTGAGGCAATACTTATTCTAAGGGGTGCGGCACAGCGTGGCAGCCCCGGCCTGTATTGTGAGGCGCTGGAAGTGCAGGGGGGCGCAGCGCAGCATAGCGGCCCCGGCCTCCATTGTGAGGCGGTGCCAGTACAGCGTGGCGCAGTGCGGTGCGGTGCAGCGCGGCAGCCTTGGCCTCTATTGTGAGGTGGTTGAAGTGCAGCGGGCGAGGCGCAGCGCGGCGGCCCCGGACTCCATTGTCAGGCGCTGAAAGTAGAGAAGGGCGCGGCACAGCGCGGCACGCCCGGCCTTCATTATTAGGCGGTGCAAGTGCAGCGTGGCACAGCGCAGCGCTTTGCACACAGACTCCATTGTCAGGCGGTGCACGTGCAGAAGGGCGCAGCACAGCGCGGCAGCCCCGGCCTCCATTGTGTGGCGGTGCAATTACAGCGGGGCTTGGGGCAGCGCAGCAGCTCCAGCCTGCATTGTGAGGCAGTGCAAGTGCAGCGGGGCATGGCACAGGGCAGCATCCCTGGCCTCCATTGTGAGGCGGTGCAAATACAGCACAGAACAGTGCTGCGCGGCAGGCCCGGCCTCCACTGTGAGGCGTTGCATGCGCAGCGGGGCGTGGCGCAGCACGGCTGGCTGGGCCTCCATTGTGAGGCGTTGCAAGTACAGCTGGGCGTAGCACATGGCGGCTGGCTCCGCTTCGATTGTGAGGCAATACTTATTCTAAGGGGTGCGGCACAGCATGGCAGCCCCGGCCTGTATTGTGAGGCGCTGGAAGTGCAGGGGGGCGCAGCGCAGCATAGCGGCCCGGCCTCCATTGTGAGGCGGTGCCAGTACAGCGTGGCGCAGTGCGGTGCGGTGCAGCGCGGCAGCCTTGGCCTCTATTGTGAGGTGGTTGAAGTGCAGCGGGCGAGGCGCAGCGCGGCGGCCCGGACTCCATTGTCAGGCGCTGAAAGTAGAGAAGGGCGCGGCACAGCGCGGCACGCCCGGCCTTCATTATTAGGCGGTGCAAGTGCAGCGTGGCACAGCGCAGCGCTTTGCACACAGACTCCATTGTCAGGCGGTGCACGTGCAGAAGGGCGCAGCACAGCGCGGCAGCCCCGGCCTCCATTGTGTGGCGGTGCAATTACAGCGGGGCTTGGGGCAGCGCAGCAGCTCCAGCCTGCATTGTGAGGCAGTGCAAGTGCAGCGGGGCACCACGCAGCACAATGGCCTTCGCCTGCATTGTGAGGCAGTGCAAGTGCAGCGGGGCTGGCACTCCCTGGCCTCCATTGTGAGGCGGTGCAAATACAGCACAGAACAGTGCTGCGCGGCAGGCCCGGCCTCCACTGTGAGGCGTTGCATGCGCAGCGGGGCGTGGCGCAGCACGGCTGGCTGGGCCTCCATTGTGAGGCGTTGCAAGTACAGCTGGGCGTAGCACATGGCAGCTGGCTCCGCTTCGATTGTGAGGCAATACTTATTCTAAGGGGTGCGGCACAGCATGGCAGCCCCGGCCTGTATTGTGAGGCGCTGGAAGTGCAGGGGGGCGCAGCGCAGCATAGCGGCCCCGGCCTCCATTGTGAGGCGGTGCCAGTACAGCGTGGCGCAGTGCGGTGCGGTGCAGCGCGGCAGCCTTGGCCTCTATTGTGAGGTGGTTGAAGTGCAGCGGGCGAGGCGCAGCGCGGCGGCCCCGGACTCCATTGTCAGGCGCTGAAAGTAGAGAAGGGCGCGGCACAGCGCGGCACGCCCGGCCTTCATTATTAGGCGGTGCAAGTGCAGCGTGGCACAGCGCAGCGCTTTGCACACAGACTCCATTGTCAGGCGGTGCACGTGCAGAAGGGCGCAGCACAGCGCGGCAGCCCCGGCCTCCATTGTGTGGCGGTGCAATTACAGCGGGGCTTGGGGCAGCGCAGCAGCTCCAGCCTGCATTGTGAGGCAGTGCAAGTGCAGCGGGGCGCCACGCAGCACAATGGCCTTCGCCTGCATTGTGAGGCAGTGCAAGTGCAGCGGGGCGTGGCACAGGGCGGCATCCCTGGCCTCCATTGTGAGGCGGTGCAAATACAGCACAGAACAGTGCTGCGCGGCAGGCCCGGCCTCCACTGTGAGGCGTTGCATGCGCAGGGGGGCGTGGCGCAGCACGGCTGGCTGGGCCTCCATTGTGAGGCGTTGCAAGTACAGCTGGGCGTAGCACATGGCAGCTGGCTCCGCTTCGATTGTGAGGCAATACTTATTCTAAGGGGTGCGGCACAGCATGGCAGCCCCGGCCTGTATTGTGAGGCGCTGGAAGTGCAGGGGGGCGCAGCGCAGCATAGCGGCCCCCGCCTCCATTGTGAGGCGGTGCCAGTACAGCGTGGCGCAGTGCGGTGCGGTGCAGCGCGGCAGCCTTGGCCTCTATTGTGAGGTGGTTGAAGTGCAGCGGGCGAGGCGCAGCGCGGCGGCCCCGGACTCCATTGTCAGGCGCTGAAAGTAGAGAAGGGCGCGGCACAGCGCGGCACGCCCGGCCTTCATTATTAGGCGGTGCAAGTGCAGCGTGGCACAGCGCAGCGCTTTGCACACAGACTCCATTGTCAGGCGGTGCACGTGCAGAAGGGCGCAGCACAGCGCGGCAGCCCGGCCTCCATTGTGTGGCGGTGCAATTACAGCGGGGCTTGGGGCAGCGCAGCAGCTCCAGCCTGCATTGTGAGGCAGTGCAAGTGCAGCGGGGCGCCACGCAGCACAATGGCCTTCGCCTGCAGTGTGAGGCAGTGCAAGTGCAGCGGGGCGTGGCACAGGGCGGCATCCCTGGCCTCCATTGTGAGGCGGTGCAAATACAGCACAGAACAGTGCTGCGCGGCAGGCCCGGCCTCCACTGTGAGGCGTTGCATGCGCAGCGGGGCGTGGCGCAGCACGGCTGGCTGGGCCTCCATTGTGAGGCGTTGCAAGTACAGCTGGGCGTAGCACATGGCAGCTGGCTCCGCTTCGATTGTGAGGCAATACTTATTCTAAGGGGTGCGGCACAGCATGGCAGCCCCGGCCTGTATTGTGAGGCGCTGGAAGTGCAGGGGGGCGCAGCGCAGCATAGCGGCCCCGGCCTCCATTGTGAGGCGGTGCCAGTACAGCGTGGCGCAGTGCGGTGCGGTGCAGCGCGGCAGCCTTGGCCTCTATTGTGAGGTGGTTGAAGTGCAGCGGGCGAGGCGCAGCGCGGCGGCCCCGGACTCCATTGTCAGGCGCTGAAAGTAGAGAGGGCGCGGCACAGCGCGGCACGCCCGGCCTTCATTATTAGGCGGTGCAAGTGCAGCGTGGCACAGCGCAGCGCTTTGCACACAGACTCCATTGTCAGGCGGTGCACGTGCAGAAGGGCGCAGCACAGCGCGGCAGCCCCGGCCTCCATTGTGTGGCGGTGCAATTACAGCGGGGCTTGGGGCAGCGCAGCAGCTCCAGCCTGCATTGTGAGGCAGTGCAAGTGCAGCGGGGCGCCACGCAGCACAATAGCCCTGGCCTCCATTGTGAGGCGGTGCAAATACAGCACAGAACAGTGCTGCGCGGCAGGCCCGGCCTCCACTGTGAGGCGTTGCATGCGCAGCGGGGCGTGGCGCAGCACGGCTGGCTGGGCCTCCATTGTGAGGCGTTGCAAGTACAGCTGGGCGTAGCACATGGCAGCTGGCTCCGCTTCGATTGTGAGGCAATACTTATTCTAAGGGGTGCGGCACAGCATGGCAGCCCCGGCCTGTATTGTGAGGCGCTGGAAGTGCAGGGGGGCGCAGCGCAGCATAGCGGCCCCGGCCTCCATTGTGAGGCGGTGCCAGTACAGCGTGGCGCAGTGCGGTGCGGTGCAGCGCGGCAGCCTTGGCCTCTATTGTGAGGTGGTTGAAGTGCAGCGGGCGAGGCGCAGCGCGGCGGCCCCGGACTCCATTGTCAGGCGCTGAAAGTAGAGAGGGCGCGGCACAGCGCGGCACGCCCGGCCTTCATTATTAGGCGGTGCAAGTGCAGCGTGGCACAGCGCAGCGCTTTGCACACAGACTCCATTGTCAGGCGGTGCACGTGCAGAAGGGCGCAGCACAGCGCGGCAGCCCCGGCCTCCATTGTGTGGCGGTGCAATTACAGCGGGGCTTGGGGCAGCGCAGCAGCTCCAGCCTGCATTGTGAGGCAGTGCAAGTGCAGCGGGGCGCCACGCAGCACAATGGCCTTCGCTGCATTGTGAGGCAGTGCAAGTGCAGCGGGCCGTGGCACAGGGCGGCATCCCTGGCCTCCATTGTGAGGCGGTGCAAATACAGCACAGAACAGTGCTGCGCGGCAGGCCCGGCCTCCACTGTGAGGCGTTGCATGCGCAGCGGGGCGTGGCGCAGCACGGCTGGCTGGGCCTCCATTGTGAGGCGTTGCAAGTACAGCTGGGCGTAGCACATGGCAGCTGGCTCCGCTTCGATTGTGAGGCAATACTTATTCTAAGGGGTGCGGCACAGCATGGCAGCCCCGGCCTGTATTGTGAGGCGCTGGAAGTGCAGGGGGGCGCAGCGCAGCATAGCGGCCCCGGCCTCCATTGTGAGGCGGTGCCAGTACAGCGTGGCGCAGTGCGGTGCGGTGCAGCGCGGCAGCCTTGGCCTCTAGTGTGAGGTGGTTGAAGTGCAGCGGGCGAGGCGCAGCGCGGCGGCCCCGGACTCCATTGTCAGGCGCTGAAAGTAGAGAAGGGCGCGGCACAGCGCGGCACGCCCGGCCTTCATTATTAGGCGGTGCAAGTGCAGCGTGGCACAGCGCAGCGCTTTGCACACAGACTCCATTGTCAGGCGGTGCACGTGCAGAAGGGCGCAGCACAGCGCGGCAGCCCCGGCCTCCATTGTGTGGCGGTGCAATTACAGCGGGGCTTGGGGCAGCGCAGCAGCTCCAGCCTGCATTGTGAGGCAGTGCAAGTGCAGCGGGGCGCCACGCAGCACAATGGCCTTCGCCTGCATTGTGAGGCAGTGCAAGTGCAGCGGGGCATGGCACAGGGCGGCATCCCTGGCCTCCATTGTGAGGCGGTGCAAATACAGCACAGAACAGTGCTGCGCGGCAGGCCCGGCCTCCACTGTGAGGCGTTGCATGCGCAGCGGGGCGTGGCGCAGCACGGCTGGCTGGGCCTCCATTGTGAGGCGTTGCAAGTACAGCTGGGCGTAGCACATGGCAGCTGGCTCCGCTTCGATTGTGAGGCAATACTTATTCTAAGGGGTGCGGCACAGCATGGCAGCCCCGGCCTGTATTGTGAGGCGCTGGAAGTGCAGGGGGGCGCAGCGCAGCATAGCGGCCCCGGCCTCCATTGTGAGGCGGTGCCAGTACAGCGTGGCGCAGTGCGGTGCGGTGCAGCGCGGCAGCCTTGGCCTCTATTGTGAGGTGGTTGAAGTGCAGCGGGCGAGGCGCAGCGCGGCGGCCCCGGACTCCATTGTCAGGCGCTGAAAGTAGAGAAGGGCGCGGCACAGCGCGGCACGCCCGGCCTTCATTATTAGGCGGTGCAAGTGCAGCGTGGCACAGCGCAGCGCTTTGCACACAGACTCCATTGTGAGGCGGTGCACGTGCAGAAGGGCGCAGCACAGCGCGGCAGCCCCGGCCTCCATTGTGTGGCGGTGCAATTACAGCGGGGCTTGGGGCAGCGCAGCAGCTCCAGCCTGCATTGTGAGGCAGTGCAAGTGCAGCAGCAGGGGCATGGCACAGGGCGGCATCCCTGGCCTCCATTGTGAGGCGGTGCAAATACAGCACAGAACAGTGCTGCGCGGCAGGCCCGGCCTCCACTGTGAGGCGTTGCATGCGCAGCGGGGCGTGGCGCAGCACGGCTGGCTGGGCCTCCATTGTGAGGCGTTGCAAGTACAGCTGGGCGTAGCACATGGCAGCTGGCTCCGCTTCGATTGTGAGGCAATACTTATTCTAAGGGGTGCGGCACAGCATGGCAGCCCCGGCCTGTATTGTGAGGCGCTGGAAGTGCAGGGGGGCGCAGCGCAGCATAGCGGCCCCGGCCTCCATTGTGAGGCGGTGCCAGTACAGCGTGGCGCAGTGCGGTGCGGTGCAGCGCGGCAGCCTTGGCCTCTATTGTGAGGTGGTTGAAGTGCAGCGGGCGAGGCGCAGCGCGGCGGCCCCGGACTCCATTGTCAGGCGCTGAAAGTAGAGAAGGGCTCGGCACAGCGCGGCACGCCCGGCCTTCATTATTAGGCGGTGCAAGTGCAGCGTGGCACAGCGCAGCGCTTTGCACACAGACTCCATTGTCAGGCGGTGCACGTGCAGAAGGGCGCAGCACAGCGCGGCAGCCCCGGCCTCCATTGTGTGGCGGTGCAATTACAGCGGGGCTTGGGGCAGCGCAGCAGCTCCAGCCTGCATTGTGAGGCAGTGCAAGTGCAGCGGGGCGCCACGCAGCACAATGGCCTTCGCCTGCATTGTGAGGCAGTGCAAGTGCAGCGGGGCATGGCACAGGGCGGCATCCCTGGCCTCCATTGTGAGGCGGTGCAAATACAGCACAGAACAGTGCTGCGCGGCAGGCCCGGCCTCCACTGTGAGGCGTTGCATGCGCAGCGGGGCGTGGCGCAGCACGGCTGGCTGGGCCTCCATTGTGAGGCGTTGCAAGTACAGCTGGGCGTAGCACATGGCAGCTGGCTCCGCTTCGATTGTGAGGCAATACTTATTCTAAGGGGTGCGGCACAGCATGGCAGCCCCGGCCTGTATTGTGAGGCGCTGGAAGTGCAGGGGGGCGCAGCGCAGCATAGCGGCCCCGGCCTCCATTGTGAGGCGGTGCCAGTACAGCGTGGCGCAGTGCGGTGCGGTGCAGCGCGGCAGCCTTGGCCTCTATTGTGAGGTGGTTGAAGTGCAGCGGGCGAGGCGCAGCGCGGCGGCCCCGGACTCCATTGTCAGGCGCTGAAAGTAGAGAGGGGCGCGGCACAGCGCGGCACGCCCGGCCTTCATTATTAGGCGGTGCAAGTGCAGCGTGGCACAGCGCAGCGCTTTGCACACAGACTCCATTGTCAGGCGGTGCACGTGCAGAAGGGCGCAGCACAGCGCGGCAGCCCCGGCCTCCATTGTGTGGCGGTGCAATTACAGCGGGGCTTGGGGCAGCGCAGCAGCTCCAGCCTGCATTGTGAGGCAGTGCAAGTGCAGCGGGGCATGGCACAGGGCAGCATCCCTGGCCTCCATTGTGAGGCGGTGCAAATACAGCACAGAACAGTGCTGCGCGGCAGGCCCGGCCTCCACTGTGAGGCGTTGCATGCGCAGCGGGGCGTGGCGCAGCACGGCTGGCTGGGCCTCCATTGTGAGGCGTTGCAAGTACAGCTGGGCGTAGCACATGGCAGCTGGCTCCGCTTCGATTGTGAGGCAATACTTATTCTAAGGGGTGCGGCACAGCATGGCAGCCCCGGCCTGTATTGTGAGGCGCTGGAAGTGCAGGGGGGCGCAGCGCAGCATAGCGGCCCCGGCCTCCATTGTGAGGCGGTGCCAGTACAGCGTGGCGCAGTGCGGTGCGGTGCAGCGCGGCAGCCTTGGCCTCTATTGTGAGGTGGTTGAAGTGCAGCGGGCGAGGCGCAGCGCGGCGGCCCCGGACTCCATTGTCAGGCGCTGAAAGTAGAGAGGGCGCGGCACAGCGCGGCACGCCCGGCCTTCATTATTAGGCGGTGCAAGTGCAGCGTGGCACAGCGCAGCGCTTAGCACACAGACTCCATTGTCAGGCGGTGCACGTGCAGAAGGGCGCAGCACAGCGCGGCAGCCCCGGCCTCCATTGTGTGGCGGTGCAATTACAGCGGGGCTTGGGGCAGCGCAGCAGCTCCAGCCTGCATTGTGAGGCAGTGCAAGTGCAGCGGGGCGCCACGCAGCACAATGGCCTTTGCCTGCATTGTGAGGCAGTGCAAGTGCAGCGGGGCGTGGCACAGGGCGGCATCCCTGGCCTCCATTGTGAGGCGGTGCAAATACAGCACAGAACAGTGCTGCGCGGCAGGCCCGGCCTCCACTGTGAGGCGTTGCATGCGCAGCGGGGCGTGGCGCAGCACGGCTGGCTGGGCCTCCATTGTGAGGCGTTGCAAGTACAGCTGGGCGTAGCACATGGCAGCTGGCTCCGCTTCGATTGTGAGGCAATACTTATTCTAAGGGGTGCGGCACAGCATGGCAGCCCCGGCCTGTATTGTGAGGCGCTGGAAGTGCAGGGGGGCGCAGCGCAGCATAGCGGCCCCGGCCTCCATTGTGAGGCGGTGCCAGTACAGCGTGGCGCAGTGCGGTGCGGTGCAGCGCGGCAGCCTTGGCCTCTATTGTGAGGTGGTTGAAGTGCAGCGGGCGAGGCGCAGCGCGGCGGCCCCGGACTCCATTGTCAGGCGCTGAAAGTAGAGAAGGGCGCGGCACAGCGCGGCACGCCCGGCCTTCATTATTAGGCGGTGCAAGTGCAGCGTGGCACAGCGCAGCGCTTAGCACACAGACTCCATTGTCAGGCGGTGCACGTGCAGAAGGGCGCAGCACAGCGCGGCAGCCCCGGCCTCCATTGTGTGGCGGTGCAATTACAGCGGGGCTTGGGGCAGCGCAGCAGCTCCAGCCTGCATTGTGAGGCAGTGCAAGTGCAGCGGGGCATGGCACAGGGCAGCATCCCTGGCCTCCATTGTGAGGCGGTGCAAATACAGCACAGAACAGTGCTGCGCGGCAGGCCCGGCCTCCACTGTGAGGCGTTGCATGCGCAGCGGGGCGTGGCGCAGCACGGCTGGCTGGGCCTCCATTGTGAGGCGTTGCAAGTACAGCTGGGCGTAGCACATGGCAGCTGGCTCCGCTTCGATTGTGAGGCAATACTTATTCTAAGGGGTGCGGCACAGCATGGCAGCCCCGGCCTGTATTGTGAGGCGCTGGAAGTGCAGGGGGCGCAGCGCAGCATAGCGGCCCCGGCCTCCATTGTGAGGCGGTGCCAGTACAGCGTGGCGCAGTGCGGTGCGGTGCAGCGCGGCAGCCTTGGCCTCTATTGTGAGGTGGTTGAAGTGCAGCGGGCGAGGCGCAGCGCGGCGGCCCCGGACTCCATTGTCAGGCGCTGAAAGTAGAGAGGGGCGCGGCACAGCGCGGCACGCCCGGCCTTCATTATTAGGCGGTGCAAGTGCAGCGTGGCACAGCGCAGCGCTTTGCACACAGACTCCATTGTCAGGCGGTGCACGTGCAGAAGGGCGCAGCACAGCGCGGCAGCCCCGGCCTCCATTGTGTGGCGGTGCAATTACAGCGGGGCTTGGGGCAGCGCAGCAGCTCCAGCCTGCATTGTGAGGCAGTGCAAGTGCAGCGGGGCGCCACGCAGCACGACGGCCTTCGCCTGCATTGTGAGGCAGTGCAAGTGCAGCGGGGCGTGGCACAGGGCGGCATCCCTGGCCTCCATTGTGAGGCGGTGCAAATACAGCACAGAACAGTGCTGCGCGGCAGGCCCGGCCTCCACTGTGAGGCGTTGCATGCGCAGCGGGGCGTGGCGCAGCACGGCTGGCTGGGCCTCCATTGTGAGGCGTTGCAAGTACAGCTGGGCGTAGCACATGGCAGCTGGCTCCGCTTCGATTGTGAGGCAATACTTATTCTAAGGGGTGCGGCACAGCATGGCAGCCCCGGCCTGTATTGTGAGGCGCTGGAAGTGCAGGGGGGCGCAGCGCAGCATAGCGGCCCCGGCCTCCATTGTGAGGCGGTGCCAGTACAGCGTGGCGCAGTGCGGTGCGGTGCAGCGCGGCAGCCTTGGCCTCTATTGTGAGGTGGTTGAAGTGCAGCGGGCGAGGCGCAGCGCGGCGGCCCCGGACTCCATTGTCAGGCGCTGAAAGTAGAGAAGGGCGCGGCACAGCGCGGCACGCCCGGCCTTCATTATTAGGCGGTGCAAGTGCAGCGTGGCACAGCGCAGCGCTTTGCACACAGACTCCATTGTGAGGCGGTGCACGTGCAGCAGTGCGCAGCACAGCGCGGCAGCCCCGGCCTCCATTGTGTGGCGGTGCAATTACAGCGGGGCTTGGGGCAGCGCAGCAGCTCCAGCCTGCATTGTGAGGCAGTGCAAGTGCAGCGGGGCATGGCACAGGGCAGCATCCCTGGCCTCCATTGTGAGGCGGTGCAAATACAGCACAGAACAGTGCTGCGCGGCAGGCCCGGCCTCCACTGTGAGGCGTTGCATGCGCAGCGGGGCGTGGCGCAGCACGGCTGGCTGGGCCTCCATTGTGAGGCGTTGCAAGTACAGCTGGGCGTAGCACATGGCAGCTGGCTCCGCTTCGATTGTGAGGCAATACTTATTCTAAGGGGTGCGGCACAGCGTGGCAGCCCCGGCCTGTATTGTGAGGCGCTGGAAGTGCAGGGGGGCGCAGCGCAGCATAGCGGCCCCGGCCTCCATTGTGAGGCGGTGCCAGTACAGCGTGGCGCAGTGCGGTGCGGTGCAGCGCGGCAGCCTTGGCCTCTATTGTGAGGTGGTTGAAGTGCAGCGGGCGAGGCGCAGCGCGGCGGCCCCGGACTCCATTGTCAGGCGCTGAAAGTAGAGAAGGGCGCGGCACAGCGCGGCACGCCCGGCCTTCATTATTAGGCGGTGCAAGTGCAGCGTGGCACAGCGCAGCGCTTTGCACACAGACTCCATTGTCAGGCGGTGCACGTGCAGAAGGGCGCAGCACAGCGCGGCAGCCCCGGCCTCCATTGTGTGGCGGTGCAATTACAGCGAGGCTTGGGGCAGCGCAGCAGCTCCAGCCTGCATTGTGAGGCAGTGCAAGTGCAGCGGGGCATGGCACAGGGCAGCATCCCTGGCCTCCATTGTGAGGCGGTGCAAATACAGCACAGAACAGTGCTGCGCGGCAGGCCCGGCCTCCACTGTGAGGCGTTGCATGCGCAGCGGGGCGTGGCGCAGCACGGCTGGCTGGGCCTCCATTGTGAGGCGTTGCAAGTACAGCTGGGCGTAGCACATGGCAGCTGGCTCCGCTTCGATTGTGAGGCAATACTTATTCTAAGGGGTGCGGCACAGCGTGGCAGCCCCGGCCTGTATTGTGAGGCGCTGGAAGTGCAGGGGGGCGCAGCGCAGCATAGCGGCCCCGGCCTCCATTGTGAGGCGGTGCCAGTACAGCGTGGCGCAGTGCGGTGCGGTGCAGCGCGGCAGCCTTGGCCTCTATTGTGAGGTGGTTGAAGTGCAGCGGGCGAGGCGCAGCGCGGCGGCCCCGGACTCCATTGTCAGGCGCTGAAAGTAGAGAAGGGCGCGGCACAGCGCGGCACGCCCGGCCTTCATTATTAGGCGGTGCAAGTGCAGTGTAGCACAGCGCAGCGCTTTGCACACAGACTCCATTGTCAGGCGGTGCACGTGCAGAAGGGCGCAGCACAGCGCGGCAGCCCCGGCCTCCATTGTGTGGCGGTGCAATTACAGCGGGGCTTGGGGCAGCGCAGCAGCTCCAGCCTGCATTGTGAGGCAGTGCAAGTGCAGCGGGGCGCCACGCAGCACAATGCCCATGGACTGCATTGTGAGGCAGTGCAAGTGCAGCGGGGCATGGCACAGGGCAGCATCCCTGGCCTCCATTGTGAGGCGGTGCAAATACAGCACAGAACAGTGCTGCGCGGCAAGCCCGGCCTCCACTGTGAGGCGTTGCATGCGCAGCGGGGCGTGGCGCAGCACGGCTGGCTGGGCCTCCATTGTGAGGCGTTGCAAGTACAGCTGGGCGTAGCACATGGCAGCTGGCTCCGCTTCGATTGTGAGGCAATACTTATTCTAAGGGGTGCGGCACAGCATGGCAGCCCCGGCCTGTATTGTGAGGCGCTGGAAGTGCAGGGGGGCGCAGCGCAGCATAGCGGCCCCGGCCTCCATTGTGAGGCGGTGCCAGTACAGCGTGGCGCAGTGCGGTGCGGTGCAGCGCGGCAGCCTTGGCCTCTATTGTGAGGTGGTTGAAGTGCAGCGGGCGAGGCGCAGCGCGGCGGCCCCGGACTCCATTGTCAGGCGCTGAAAGTAGAGAAGGGCGCGGCACAGCGCGGCACGCCCGGCCTTCATTATTAGGCGGTGCAAGTGCAGCGTGGCACAGCGCAGCGCTTTGCACACAGACTCCATTGTCAGGCGGTGCACGTGCAGAAGGGCGCAGCACAGCGCGGCAGCCCCGGCCTCCATTGTGTGGCGGTGCAATTACAGCAGGGCTTGGGGCAGCGCAGCAGCTCCAGCCTGCATTGTGAGGCAGTGCAAGTGCAGCGGGGCATGGCACAGGGCAGCATCCCTGGCCTCCATTGTGAGGCGGTGCAAATACAGCACAGAACAGTGCTGCGCGGCAGGCCCGGCCTCCACTGTGAGGCGTTGCATGCGCAGCGGGGCGTGGCGCAGCACGGCTGGCTGGGCCTCCATTGTGAGGCGTTGCAAGTACAGCTGGGCGTAGCACATGGCAGCTGGCTCCGCTTCGATTGTGAGGCAATACTTATTCTAAGGGGTGCGGCACAGCGTGGCAGCCCCGGCCTGTATTGTGAGGCGCTGGAAGTGCAGGGGGGCGCAGCGCAGCATAGCGGCCCCGGCCTCCATTGTGAGGCGGTGCCAGTACAGCGTGGCGCAGTGCGGTGCGGTGCAGCGCGGCAGCCTTGGCCTCTATTGTGAGGTGGTTGAAGTGCAGCGGGCGAGGCGCAGCGCGGCGGCCCCGGACTCCATTGTCAGGCGCTGAAAGTAGAGAGGGGCGCGGCACAGCGCGGCACGCCCGGCCTTCATTATTAGGCGGTGCAAGTGCAGCGTGGCACAGCGCAGCGCTTTGCACACAGACTCCATTGTCAGGCGGTGCACGTGCAGAAGGGCGCAGCACAGCGCGGCAGCCCCGGCCTCCATTGTGTGGCGGTGCAATTACAGCGGGGCTTGGGGCAGCGCAGCAGCTCCAGCCTGCATTGTGAGGCAGTGCAAGTGCAGCGGGGCATGGCACAGGGCAGCATCCCTGGCCTCCATTGTGAGGCGGTGCAAATACAGCACAGAACAGTGCTGCGCGGCAGGCCCGGCCTCCACTGTGAGGCGTTGCATGCGCAGCGGGGCGTGGCGCAGCACGGCTGGCTGGGCCTCCATTGTGAGGCGTTGCAAGTACAGCTGGGCGTAGCACATGGCAGCTGGCTCCGCTTCGATTGTGAGGCAATACTTATTCTAAGGGGTGCGGCACAGCGTGGCAGCCCCGGCCTGTATTGTGAGGCGCTGGAAGTGCAGGGGGGCGCAGCGCAGCATAGCGGCCCCGGCCTCCATTGTGAGGCGGTGCCAGTACAGCGTGGCGCAGTGCGGTGCGGTGCAGCGCGGCAGCCTTGGCCTCTATTGTGAGGTGGTTGAAGTGCAGCGGGCGAGGCGCAGCGCGGCGGCCCCGGACTCCATTGTCAGGCGCTGAAAGTAGAGAAGGGCGCGGCACAGCGCGGCACGCCCGGCCTTCATTATTAGGCGGTGCAAGTGCAGCGTGGCACAGCGCAGCGCTTTGCACACAGACTCCATTGTCAGGCGGTGCACGTGCAGAAGGGCGCAGCACAGCGCGGCAGCCCCGGCCTCCATTGTGTGGCGGTGCAATTACAGCGGGGCTTGGGGCAGCGCAGCAGCTCCAGCCTGCATTGTGAGGCAGTGCAAGTGCAGCGGGGCGCCACGCAGCACAATGGCCGTCGCCTGCATTGTGAGGCAGTGCAAGTGCAGCGGGGCGTGGCACAGGGCGGCATCCCTGGCCTCCATTGTGAGGCGGTGCAAATACAGCACAGAACAGTGCTGCGCGGCAGGCCCGGCCTCCACTGTGAGGCGTTGCATGCGCAGCGGGGCGTGGCGCAGCACGGCTGGCTGGGCCTCCATTGTGAGGCGTTGCAAGTACAGCTGGGCGTAGCACATGGCAGCTGGCTCCGCTTCGATTGTGAGGCAATACTTATTCTAAGGGGTGCGGCACAGCGTGGCAGCCCCGGCCTGTATTGTGAGGCGCTGGAAGTGCAGGGGGGCGCAGCGCAGCATAGCGGCCCCGGCCTCCATTGTGAGGCGGTGCCAGTACAGTGTGGCGCAGTGCGGTGCGGTGCAGCGCGGCAGCCTTGGCCTCTATTGTGAGGTGGTTGAAGTGCAGCGGGCGAGGCGCAGCGCGGCGGCCCCGGACTCCATTGTCAGGCGCTGAAAGTAGAGAAGGGCGCGGCACAGCGCGGCACGCCCGGCCTTCATTATTAGGCGGTGCAAGTGCAGCGTGGCACAGCGCAGCGCTTTGCACACAGACTCCATTGTCAGGCGGTGCACGTGCAGAAGGGCGCAGCACAGCGCGGCAGCCCCGGCCTCCATTGTGTGGCGGTGCAATTACAGCGGGGCTTGGGGCAGCGCAGCAGCTCCAGCCTGCATTGTGAGGCAGTGCAAGTGCAGCGGGGCATGGCACAGGGCAGCATCCCTGGCCTCCATTGTGAGGCGGTGCAAATACAGCACAGAACAGTGCTGCGCGGCAGGCCCGGCCTCCACTGTGAGGCGTTGCATGCGCAGCGGGGCGTGGCGCAGCACGGCTGGCTGGGCCTCCATTGTGAGGCGTTGCAAGTACAGCTGGGCGTAGCACATGGCAGCTGGCTCCGCTTCGATTGTGAGGCAATACTTATTCTAAGGGGTGCGGCACAGCGGGGCAGCCCCGGCCTGTATTGTGAGGCGCTGGAAGTGCAGGGGGGCGCAGCGCAGCATCGCGGCCCCGGCCTCCATTGTGAGGCGGTGCCAGTACAGCGTGGCGCAGTGCGGTGCGGTGCAGCGCGGCAGCCTTGGCCTCTATTGTGAGGTGGTTGAAGTGCAGCGGGCGAGGCGCAGCGCGGCGGCCCCGGACTCCATTGTCAGGCGCTGAAAGTAGAGAAGGGCGCGGCACAGCGCGGCACGCCCGGCCTTCATTATTAGGCGGTGCAAGTGCAGCGTGGCACAGCGCAGCGCTTTGCACACAGCCTCCATTGTCAGGCGGTGCACGTGCAGAAGGGCGCAGCACAGCGCGGCAGCCCCGGCCTCCATTGTGTGGCGGTGCAATTACAGCGGGGCTTGGGGCAGCGCAGCAGCTCCAGCCTGCATTGTGAGGCAGTGCAAGTGCAGCGGGGCATGGCACAGGGCAGCATCCCTGGCCTCCATTGTGAGGCGGTGCAAATACAGCACAGAACAGTGCTGCGCGGCAGGCCCGGCCTCCACTGTGAGGCGTTGCATGCGCAGCGGGGCGTGGCGCAGCACGGCTGGCTGGGCCTCCATTGTGAGGCGTTGCAAGTACAGCTGGGCGTAGCACATGGCAGCTGGCTCCGCTTCGATTGTGAGGCAATACTTATTCTAAGGGGTGCGGCACAGCGTGGCAGCCCCGGCCTGTATTGTGAGGCGCTGGAAGTGCAGGGGGGCGCAGCGCAGCATAGCGGCCCCGGCCTCCATTGTGAGGCGGTGCCAGTACAGCGTGGCGCAGTGCGGTGCGGTGCAGCGCGGCAGCCTTGGCCTCTATTGTGAGGTGGTTGAAGTGCAGCGGGCGAGGCGCAGCGCGGCGGCCCCGGACTCCATTGTCAGGCGCTGAAAGTAGAGAGGGGCGCGGCACAGCGCGGCACGCCCGGCCTTCATTATTAGGCGGTGCAAGTGCAGCGTGGCACAGCGCAGCGCTTTGCACACAGACTCCATTGTCAGGCGGTGCACGTGCAGAAGGGCGCAGCACAGCGCGGCAGCCCCGGCCTCCATTGTGTGGCGGTGCAATTAGAGCGGGGCTTGGGGCAGCGCAGCAGCTCCAGCCTGCATTGTGAGGCAGTGCAAGTGCAGCGGGGCATGGCACAGGGCAGCATCCCTGGCCTCCATTGTGAGGCGGTGCAAATACAGCACAGAACAGTGCTGCGCGGCAGGCCCGGCCTCCACTGTGAGGCGTTGCATGCGCAGCGGGGCGTGGCGCAGCACGGCTGGCTGGGCCTCCATTGTGAGGCGTTGCAAGTACAGCTGGGCGTAGCACATGGCAGCTGGCTCCGCTTCGATTGTGAGGCAATACTTATTCTAAGGGGTGCGGCACAGCGTGGCAGCCCCGGCCTGTATTGTGAGGCGCTGGAAGTGCAGGGGGGCGCAGCGCAGCATAGCGGCCCCGGCCTCCATTGTGAGGCGGTGCCAGTACAGCGTGGCGCAGTGCGGTGCGGTGCAGCGCGGCAGCCTTGGCCTCTATTGTGAGGTGGTTGAAGTGCAGCGGGCGAGGCGCAGCGCGGCGGCCCCGGACTCCATTGTCAGGCGCTGAAAGTAGAGAAGGGCGCGGCACAGCGCGGCACGCCCGGCCTTCATTATTAGGCGGTGCAAGTGCAGCGTGGCACAGCGCAGCGCTTTGCACACAGACTCCATTGTCAGGCGGTGCACGTGCAGAAGGGCGCAGCACAGCGCGGCAGCCCCGGCCTCCATTGTGTGGCGGTGCAATTAGAGCGGGGCTTGGGGCAGCGCAGCAGCTCCAGCCTGCATTGTGAGGCAGTGCAAGTGCAGCGGGGCATGGCACAGGGCAGCATCCCTGGCCTCCATTGTGAGGCGGTGCAAATACAGCACAGAACAGTGCTGCGCGGCAGGCCCGGCCTCCACTGTGAGGCGTTGCATGCGCAGCGGGGCGTGGCGCAGCACGGCTGGCTGGGCCTCCATTGTGAGGCGTTGCAAGTACAGCTGGGCGTAGCACATGGCAGCTGGCTCCGCTTCGATTGTGAGGCAATACTTATTCTAAGGGGTGCGGCACAGCGTGGCAGCCCCGGCCTGTATTGTGAGGTGCTGGAAGTGCAGGGGGGCGCAGCGCAGCATAGCGGCCCCGGCCTCCATTGTGAGGCGGTGCCAGTACAGCGTGGCGCAGTGCGGTGCGGTGCAGCGCGGCAGCCTTGGCCTCTATTGTGAGGTGGTTGAAGTGCAGCGGGCGAGGCGCAGCGCGGCGGCCCCGGACTCCATTGTCAGGCGCTGAAAGTAGAGAAGGGCGCGGCACAGCGCGGCACGCCCGGCCTTCATTATTAGGCGGTGCAAGTGCAGCGTGGCACAGCGCAGCGCTTTGCACACAGACTCCATTGTCAGGCGGTGCACGTGCAGAAGGGCGCAGCACAGCGCGGCAGCCCCGGCCTCCATTGTGTGGCGGTGCAATTACAGCGGGGCTTGGGGCAGCGCAGCAGCTCCAGCCTGCATTGTGAGGCAGTGCAAGTGCAGCGGGGCATGGCACAGGGCAGCATCCCTGGCCTCCATTGTGAGGCGGTGCAAATACAGCACAGAACAGTGCTGCGCGGCAGGCCCGGCCTCCACTGTGAGGCGTTGCATGCGCAGCGGGGCGTGGCGCAGCACGGCTGGCTGGGCCTCCATTGTGAGGCGTTGCAAGTACAGCTGGGCGTAGCACATGGCAGCTGGCTCCGCTTCGATTGTGAGGCAATACTTATTCTAAGGGGTGCGGCACAGCGTGGCAGCCCCGGCCTGTATTGTGAGGCGCTGGAAGTGCAGGGGGGCGCAGCGCAGCATAGCGGCCCCGGCCTCCATTGTGAGGCGGTGCCAGTACAGCGTGGCGCAGTGCGGTGCGGTGCAGCGCGGCAGCCTTGGCCTCTATTGTGAGGTGGTTGAAGTGCAGCGGGCGAGGCGCAGCGCGGCGGCCCCGGACTCCATTGTCAGGCGCTGAAAGTAGAGAAGGGCGCGGCACAGCGCGGCACGCCCGGCCTTCATTATTAGGCGGTGCAAGTGCAGCGTGGCACAGCGCAGCGCTTTGCACACAGACTCCATTGTCAGGCGGTGCACGTGCAGAAGGGCGCAGCACAGCGCGGCAGCCCCGGCCTCCATTGTGTGGCGGTGCAATTACAGCGGGGCTTGGGGCAGCGCAGCAGCTCCAGCCTGCATTGTGAGGCAGTGCAAGTGCAGCGGGGCGCCACGCAGCACAATGGCCTTTGCCTGCATTGTGAGGCAGTGCAAGTGCAGCGGGGCATGGCACAGGGCAGCATCCCTGGCCTCCATTGTGAGGCGGTGCAAATACAGCACAGAACAGTGCTGCGCGGCAGGCCCGGCCTCCACTGTGAGGCGTTGCATGCGCAGCGGGGCGTGGCGCAGCACGGCTGGCTGGGCCTCCATTGTGAGGCGTTGCAAGTACAGCTGGGCGTAGCACATGGCAGCTGGCTCCGCTTCGATTGTGAGGCAATACTTATTCTAAGGGGTGCGGCACAGCGTGGCAGCCCCGGCCTGTATTGTGAGGTGCTGGAAGTGCAGGGGGGCGCAGCGCAGCATAGCGGCCCCGGCCTCCATTGTGAGGCGGTGCCAGTACAGCGTGGCGCAGTGCGGTGCGGTGCAGCGCGGCAGCCTTGGCCTCTATTGTGAGGTGGTAGAAGTGCAGCGGGCGAGGCGCAGCGCGGCGGCCCCGGACTCCATTGTCAGGCGCTGAAAGTAGAGAAGGGCGCGGCACAGCGCGGCACGCCCGGCCTTCATTATTAGGCGGTGCAAGTGCAGCGTGGCACAGCGCAGCGCTTTGCACACAGACTCCATTGTCAGGCGGTGCACGTGCAGAAGGGCGCAGCACAGCGCGGCAGCCCCGGCCTCCATTGTGTGGCGGTGCAATTACAGCGGGGCTTGGGGCAGCGCAGCAGCTCCAGCCTGCATTGTGAGGCAGTGCAAGTGCAGCGGGGCATGGCACAGGGCAGCATCCCTGGCCTCCATTGTGAGGCGGTGCAAATACAGCACAGAACAGTGCTGCGCGGCAGGCCCGGCCTCCACTGTGAGGCGTTGCATGCGCAGCGGGGCGTGGCGCAGCACGGCTGGCTGGCCCTCCATTGTGAGGCGTTGCAAGTACAGCTGGGCGTAGCACATGGCAGCTGGCTCCGCTTCGATTGTGAGGCAATACTTATTCTAAGGGGTGCGGCACAGCGTGGCAGCCCCGGCCTGTATTGTGAGGTGCTGGAAGTGCAGGGGGGCGCAGCGCAGCATAGCGGCCCCGGCCTCCATTGTGAGGCGGTGCCAGTACAGCGTGGCGCAGTGCGGTGCGGTGCAGCGCGGCAGCCTTGGCCTCTATTGTGAGGTGGTTGAAGTGCAGCGGGCGAGGCGCAGCGCGGCGGCCCCGGACTCCATTGTCAGGCGCTGAAAGTAGAGAAGGGCGCGGCACAGCGCGGCACGCCCGGCCTTCATTATTAGGCGGTGCAAGTGCAGCGTGGCACAGCGCAGCGCTTTGCACACAGACTCCATTGTCAGGCGGTGCACGTGCAGAAGGGCGCAGCACAGCGCGGCAGCCCCGGCCTCCATTGTGTGGCGGTGCAATTACAGCGGGGCTTGGGGCAGCGCAGCAGCTCCAGCCTGCATTGTGAGGCAGTGCAAGTGCTGCGGGGCGCCACGCAGCACAATGGCCGTCGCCTGCATTGTGAGGCAGTGCAAGTGCAGCGGGGCGTGGCACAGGGCGGCATCCCTGGCCTCCATTGTGAGGCGGTGCAAATACAGCACAGAACAGTGCTGCGCGGCAGGCCCGGCCTCCACTGTGAGGCGTTGCATGCGCAGCGGGGCGTGGCGCAGCACGGCTGGCTGGGCCTCCATTGTGAGGCGTTGCAAGTACAGCTGGGCGTAGCACATGGCAGCTGGCTCCGCTTCGATTGTGAGGCAATACTTATTCTAAGGGGTGCGGCACAGCGTGGCAGCCCCGGCCTGTATTGTGAGGCGCTGGAAGTGCAGGGGGGCGCAGCGCAGCATAGCGGCCCCGGCCTCCATTGTGAGGCGGTGCCAGTACAGCGTGGCGCAGTGCGGTGCGGTGCAGCGCGGCAGCCTTGGCCTCTATTGTGAGGTGGTTGAAGTGCAGCGGGCGAGGCGCAGCGCGGCGGCCCCGGACTCCATTGTGAGGCGCTGAAAGTAGAGAAGGGCGCGGCACAGCGCGGCACGCCCGGCCTTCATTATTAGGCGGTGCAAGTGCAGCGTGGCACAGCGCAGCGCTTTGCACACAGACTCCATTGTCAGGCGGTGCACGTGCAGAAGGGCGCAGCACAGCGCGGCAGCCCCGGCCTCCATTGTGTGGCGGTGCAATTACAGCGGGGCTTGGGGCAGCGCAGCAGCTCCAGCCTGCATTGTGAGGCAGTGCAAGTGCAGCGGGGCATGGCACAGGGCAGCATCCCTGGCCTCCATTGTGAGGCGGTGCAAATACAGCACAGAACAGTGCTGCGCGGCAGGCCCGGCCTCCACTGTGAGGCGTTGCATGCGCAGCGGGGCGTGGCGCAGCACGGCTGGCTGGGCCTCCATTGTGAGGCGTTGCAAGTACAGCTGGGCGTAGCACATGGCAGCTGGCTCCGCTTCGATTGTGAGGCAATACTTATTCTAAGGGGTGCGGCACAGCGTGGCAGCCCCGGCCTGTATTGTGAGGCGCTGGAAGTGCAGGGGGGCGCAGCGCAGCATAGCGGCCCCGGCCTCCATTGTGAGGCGGTGCCAGTACAGCGTGGCGCAGTGCGGTGCGGTGCAGCGCGGCAGCCTTGGCCTCTATTGTGAGGTGGTTGAAGTGCAGCGGGCGAGGCGCAGCGCGGCGGCCCCGGACTCCATTGTCAGGCGCTGAAAGTAGAGAAGGGCGCGGCACAGCGCGGCACGCCCGGCCTTCATTATTAGGCGGTGCAAGTGCAGCGTGGCACAGCGCAGCGCTTTGCACACAGACTCCATTGTCAGGCGGTGCACGTGCAGAAGGGCGCAGCACAGCGCGGCAGCCCCGGCCTCCATTGTGTGGCGGTGCAATTACAGCGGGGCTTGGGGCAGCGCAGCAGCTCCAGCCTGCATTGTGAGGCAGTGCAAGTGCAGCGGGGCGCCACGCAGCACAATGGCCTTGCCTGCATTGTGAGGCAGTGCAAGTGCAGCGGGGCATGGCACAGGGCAGCATCCCTGGCCTCCATTGTGAGGCGGTGCAAATACAGCACAGAACAGTGCTGCGCGGCAGGCCCGGCCTCCACTGTGAGGCGTTGCATGCGCAGCGGGGCGTGGCGCAGCACGGCTGGCTGGGCCTCCATTGTGAGGCGTTGCAAGTACAGCTGGGCGTAGCACATGGCAGCTGGCTCCGCTTCGATTGTGAGGCAATACTTATTCTAAGGGGTGCGGCACAGCGTGGCAGCCCCGGCCTGTATTGTGAGGCGCTGGAAGTGCAGGGGGGCGCAGCGCAGCATAGCGGCCCCGGCCTCCATTGTGAGGCGGTGCCAGTACAGCGTGGCGCAGTGCGGTGCGGTGCAGCGCGGCAGCCTTGGCCTCTATTGTGAGGTGGTTGAAGTGCAGCGGGCGAGGCGCAGCGCGGCGGCCCCGGACTCCATTGTCAGGCGCTGAAAGTAGAGAAGGGCGCGGCACAGCGCGGCACGCCCGGCCTTCATTATTAGGCGGTGCAAGTGCAGCGTGGCACAGCGCAGCGCTTTGCACACAGACTCCATTGTCAGGCGGTGCACGTGCAGAAGGGCGCAGCACAGCGCGGCAGCCCCGGCCTCCATTGTGTGGCGGTGCAATTACAGCGGGGCTTGGGGCAGCGCAGCAGCTCCAGCCTGCATTGTGAGGCAGTGCAAGTGCAGCGGGGCGCCACGCAGCACAATGGCCTTGGCCTGCATTGTGAGGCAGTGCAAGTGCAGCGGGGCGTGGCACAGGGCGGCATCCCTGGCCTCCATTGTGAGGCGGTGCAAATACAGCACAGAACAGTGCTGCGCGGCAGGCCCGGCCTCCACTGTGAGGCGTTGCATGCGCAGCGGGGCGTGGCGCAGCACGGCTGGCTGGGCCTCCATTGTGAGGCGTTGCAAGTACAGCTGGGCGTAGCACATGGCAGCTGGCTCCGCTTCGATTGTGAGGCAATACTTATTCTAAGGGGTGCGGCACAGCGTGGCAGCCCCGGCCTGTATTGTGAGGCGCTGGAAGTGCAGGGGGGCGCAGCGCAGCATAGCGGCCCCGGCCTCCATTGTGAGGCGGTGCCAGTACAGCGTGGCGCAGTGCGGTGCGGTGCAGCGCGGCAGCCTTGGCCTCTATTGTGAGGTGGTTGAAGTGCAGCGGGCGAGGCGCAGCGCGGCGGCCCCGGACTCCATTGTCAGGCGCTGAAAGTAGAGAAGGGCGCGGCACAGCGCGGCACGCCCGGCCTTCATTATTAGGCGGTGCAAGTGCAGCGTGGCACAGCGCAGCGCTTTGCACACAGACTCCATTGTCAGGCGGTGCACGTGCAGCAGGGCGCAGCACAGCGCGGCAGCCCCGGCCTCCATTGTGTGGCGGTGCAATTACAGCGGGGCTTGGGGCAGCGCAGCAGCTCCAGCCTGCATTGTGAGGCAGTGCAAGTGCAGCGGGGCATGGCACAGGGCAGCATCCCTGGCCTCCATTGTGAGGCGGTGCAAATACAGCACAGAACAGTGCTGCGCGGCAGGCCCGGCCTCCACTGTGAGGCGTTGCATGCGCAGCGGGGCGTGGCGCAGCACGGCTGGCTGGGCCTCCATTGTGAGGCGTTGCAAGTACAGCTGGGCGTAGCACATGGCAGCTGGCTCCGCTTCGATTGTGAGGCAATACTTATTCTAAGGGGTGCGGCACAGCGTGGCAGCCCCGGCCTGTATTGTGAGGCGCTGGAAGTGCAGGGGGGCGCAGCGCAGCATAGCGGCCCCGGCCTCCATTGTGAGGCGGTGCCAGTACAGCGTGGCGCAGTGCGGTGCGGTGCAGCGCGGCAGCCTTGGCCTCTATTGTGAGGTGGTTGAAGTGCAGCGGGCGAGGCGCAGCGCGGCGGCCCCGGACTCCATTGTCAGGCGCTGAAAGTAGAGAGGGGCGCGGCACAGCGCGGCACGCCCGGCCTTCATTATTAGGCGGTGCAAGTGCAGCGTGGCACAGCGCAGCGCTTTGCACACAGACTCCATTGTCAGGCGGTGCACGTGCAGAAGGGCGCAGCACAGCGCGGCAGCCCCGGCCTCCATTGTGTGGCGGTGCAATTAGAGCGGGGCTTGGGGCAGCGCAGCAGCTCCAGCCTGCATTGTGAGGCAGTGCAAGTGCAGCGGGGCATGGCACAGGGCAGCATCCCTGGCCTCCATTGTGAGGCGGTGCAAATACAGCACAGAACAGTGCTGCGCGGCAGGCCCGGCCTCCACTGTGAGGCGTTGCATGCGCAGCGGGGCGTGGCGCAGCACGGCTGGCTGGGCCTCCATTGTGAGGCGTTGCAAGTACAGCTGGGCGTAGCACATGGCAGCTGGCTCCGCTTCGATTGTGAGGCAATACTTATTCTAAGGGGTGCGGCACAGCGTGGCAGCCCCGGCCTGTATTGTGAGGCGCTGGAAGTGCAGGGGGGCGCAGCGCAGCATAGCGGCCCCGGCCTCCATTGTGAGGCGGTGCCAGTACAGCGTGGCGCAGTGCGGTGCGGTGCAGCGCGGCAGCCTTGGCCTCTATTGTGAGGTGGTTGAAGTGCAGCGGGCGAGGCGCAGCGCGGCAGCCCCGGACTCCATTGTCAGGCGCTGAAAGTAGAGAAGGGCGCGGCACAGCGCGGCACGCCCGGCCTTCATTATTAGGCGGTGCAAGTGCAGCGTGGCACAGCGCAGCGCTTTGCACACAGACTCCATTGTCAGGCGGTGCACGTGCAGAAGGGCGCAGCACAGCGCGGCAGCCCCGGCCTCCATTGTGTGGCGGTGCAATTACAGCGGGGCTTGGGGCAGCGCAGCAGCTCCAGCCTGCATTGTGAGGCAGTGCAAGTGCAGCGGGGCGCCACGCAGCACAATGGGCCTGCATTGTGAGGCAGTGCAAGTGCAGCGGGGCGTGGCACAGGGCGGCATCCCTGGCCTCCATTGTGAGGCGGTGCAAATACAGCACAGAACAGTGCTGCGCGGCAGGCCCGGCCTCCACTGTGAGGCGTTGCATGCGCAGCGGGGCGTGGCGCAGCACGGCTGGCTGGGCCTCCATTGTGAGGCGTTGCAAGTACAGCTGGGCGTAGCACATGGCAGCTGGCTCCGCTTCGATTGTGAGGCAATACTTATTCTAAGGGGTGCGGCACAGCGTGGCAGCCCCGGCCTGTATTGTGAGGCGCTGGAAGTGCAGGGGGGCGCAGCGCAGCATAGCGGCCCCGGCCTCCATTGTGAGGCGGTGCCAGTACAGCGTGGCGCAGTGCGGTGCGGTGCAGCGCGGCAGCCTTGGCCTCTATTGTGAGGTGGTTGAAGTGCAGCGGGCGAGGCGCAGCGCGGCGGCCCCGGACTCCATTGTCAGGCGCTGAAAGTAGAGAAGGGCGCGGCACAGCGCGGCACGCCCGGCCTTCATTATTAGGCGGTGCAAGTGCAGCGTGGCACAGCGCAGCGCTTTGCACACAGACTCCATTGTCAGGCGGTGCACGTGCAGAAGGGCGCAGCACAGCGCGGCAGCCCCGGCCTCCATTGTGTGGCGGTGCAATTACAGCGGGGCTTGGGGCAGCGCAGCAGCTCCAGCCTGCATTGTGAGGCAGTGCAAGTGCAGCGGGGCATGGCACAGGGCAGCATCCCTGGCCTCCATTGTGAGGCGGTGCAAATACAGCACAGAACAGTGCTGCGCGGCAGGCCCGGCCTCCACTGTGAGGCGTTGCATGCGCAGCGGGGCGTGGCGCAGCACGGCTGGCTGGGCCTCCATTGTGAGGCGTTGCAAGTACAGCTGGGCGTAGCACATGGCAGCTGGCTCCGCTTCGATTGTGAGGCAATACTTATTCTAAGGGGTGCGGCACAGCGTGGCAGCCCCGGCCTGTATTGTGAGGCGCTGGAAGTGCAGGGGGGCGCAGCGCAGCATAGCGGCCCCGGCCTCCATTGTGAGGCGGTGCCAGTACAGCGTGGCGCAGTGCGGTGCGGTGCAGCGCGGCAGCCTTGGCCTCTATTGTGAGGTGGTTGAAGTGCAGCGGGCGAGGCGCAGCGCGGCGGCCCCGGACTCCATTGTCAGGTGCTGAAAGTAGAGAAGGGCGCGGCACAGCGCGGCACGCCCGGCCTTCATTATTAGGCGGTGCAAGTGCAGCGTGGCACAGCGCAGCGCTTTGCACACAGACTCCATTGTCAGGCGGTGCACGTGCAGAAGGGCGCAGCACAGCGCGGCAGCCCCGGCCTCCATTGTGTGGCGGTGCAATTACAGCGGGGCTTGGGGCAGCGCAGCAGCTCCAGCCTGCATTGTGAGGCAGTGCAAGTGCAGCGGGGCATGGCACAGGGCAGCATCCCTGGCCTCCATTGTGAGGCGGTGCAAATACAGCACAGAACAGTGCTGCGCGGCAGGCCCGGCCTCCACTGTGAGGCGTTGCATGCGCAGCGGGGCGTGGCGCAGCACGGCTGGCTGGGCCTCCATTGTGAGGCGTTGCAAGTACAGCTGGGCGTAGCACATGGCAGCTGGCTCCGCTTCGATTGTGAGGCAATACTTATTCTAAGGGGTGCGGCACAGCGTGGCAGCCCCGGCCTGTATTGTGAGGCGCTGGAAGTGCAGGGGGGCGCAGCGCAGCATAGCGGCCCCGGCCTCCATTGTGAGGCGGTGCCAGTACAGCGTGGCGCAGTGCGGTGCGGTGCAGCGCGGCAGCCTTGGCCTCTATTGTGAGGTGGTTGAAGTGCAGCGGGCGAGGCGCAGCGCGGCGGCCCCGGACTCCATTGTCAGGCGCTGAAAGTAGAGAAGGGCGCGGCACAGCGCGGCACGCCCGGCCTTCATTATTAGGCGGTGCAAGTGCAGCGTGGCACAGCGCAGCGCTTTGCACACAGACTCCATTGTCAGGCGGTGCACGTGCAGAAGGGCGCAGCACAGCGCGGCAGCCCCGGCCTCCATTGTGTGGCGGTGCAATTACAGCGGGGCTTGGGGCAGCGCAGCAGCTCCAGCCTGCATTGTGAGGCAGTGCAAGTGCAGCGGGGCGCCACGCAGCACAATGCCCCTGGCCTGCATTGTGAGGCAGTGCAAGTGCAGCGGGGCGTGGCACAGGGCAGCATCCCTGGCCTCCATTGTGAGGCGGTGCAAATACAGCACAGAACAGTGCTGCGCGGCAGGCCCGGCCTCCACTGTGAGGCGTTGCATGCGCAGCGGGGCGTGGCGCAGCACGGCTGGCTGGGCCTCCATTGTGAGGCGTTGCAAGTACAGCTGGGCGTAGCACATGGCAGCTGGCTCCGCTTCGATTGTGAGGCAATACTTATTCTAAGGGGTGCGGCACAGCGTGGCAGCCCCGGCCTGTATTGTGAGGCGCTGGAAGTGCAGGGGGGCGCAGCGCAGCATAGCGGCCCCGGCCTCCATTGTGAGGCGGTGCCAGTACAGCGTGGCGCAGTGCGGTGCGGTGCAGCGCGGCAGCCTTGGCCTCTATTGTGAGGTGGTTGAAGTGCAGCGGGCGAGGCGCAGCGCGGCGGCCCCGGACTCCATTGTCAGGCGCTGAAAGTAGAGAAGGGCGCGGCACAGCGCGGCACGCCCGGCCTTCATTATTAGGCGGTGCAAGTGCAGCGTGGCACAGCGCAGCGCTTTGCACACAGACTCCATTGTCAGGCGGTGCACGTGCAGAAGGGCGCAGCACAGCGCGGCAGCCCCGGCCTCCATTGTGTGGCGGTGCAATTACAGCGGGGCTTGGGGCAGCGCAGCAGCTCCAGCCTGCATTGTGAGGCAGTGCAAGTGCAGCGGGGCATGGCACAGGGCAGCATCCCTGGCCTCCATTGTGAGGCGGTGCAAATACAGCACAGAACAGTGCTGCGCGGCAGGCCCGGCCTCCACTGTGAGGCGTTGCATGCGCAGCGGGGCGTGGCGCAGCACGGCTGGCTGGGCCTCCATTGTGAGGCGTTGCAAGTACAGCTGGGCGTAGCACATGGCAGCTGGCTCCGCTTCGATTGTGAGGCAATACTTATTCTAAGGGGTGCGGCACAGCGTGGCAGCCCCGGCCTGTATTGTGAGGCGCTGGAAGTGCAGGGGGGCGCAGCGCAGCATAGCGGCCCCGGCCTCCATTGTGAGGCGGTGCCAGTACAGCGTGGCGCAGTGCGGTGCGGTGCAGCGCGGCAGCCTTGGCCTCTATTGTGAGGTGGTTGAAGTGCAGCGGGCGAGGCGCAGCGCGGCGGCCCCGGACTCCATTGTCAGGCGCTGAAAGTAGAGAAGGGCGCGGCACAGCGCGGCACGCCCGGCCTTCATTATTAGGCGGTGCAAGTGCAGCGTGGCACAGCGCAGCGCTTTGCACACAGACTCCATTGTCAGGCGGTGCACGTGCAGAAGGGCGCAGCACAGCGCGGCAGCCCCGGCCTCCATTGTGTGGCGGTGCAATTACAGCGGGGCTTGGGGCAGCGCAGCAGCTCCAGCCTGCATTGTGAGGCAGTGCAAGTGCAGCGGGGCATGGCACAGGGCAGCATCCCTGGCCTCCATTGTGAGGCGGTGCAAATACAGCACAGAACAGTGCTGCGCGGCAGGCCCGGCCTCCACTGTGAGGCGTTGCATGCGCAGCGGGGCGTGGCGCAGCACGGCTGGCTGGGCCTCCATTGTGAGGCGTTGCAAGTACAGCTGGGCGTAGCACATGGCAGCTGGCTCCGCTTCGATTGTGAGGCAATAATTATTCTAAGGGGTGCGGCACAGCATGGCAGCCCCGGCCTGTATTGTGAGGCGCTGGAAGTGCAGGGGGGCGCAGCGCAGCATAGCGGCCCCGGCCTCCATTGTGAGGCGGTGCCAGTACAGCGTGGCGCAGTGCGGTGCGGTGCAGCGCGGCAGCCTTGGCCTCTATTGTGAGGTGGTTGAAGTGCAGCGGGCGAGGCGCAGCGCGGCGGCCCCGGACTCCATTGTCAGGCGCTGAAAGTAGAGAGGGGCGCGGCACAGCGCGGCACGCCCGGCCTTCATTATTAGGCGGTGCAAGTGCAGCGTGGCACAGCGCAGCGCTTTGCACACAGACTCCATTGTCAGGCGGTGCACGTGCAGAAGGGCGCAGCACAGCGCGGCAGCCCCGGCCTCCATTGTGTGGTGGTGCAATTACAGCGGGGCTTGGGGCAGCGCAGCAGCTCCAGCCTGCATTGTGAGGCAGTGCAAGTGCAGCGGGGCATGGCACAGGGCAGCATCCCTGGCCTCCATTGTGAGGCGGTGCAAATACAGCACAGAACAGTGCTGCGCGGCAGGCCCGGCCTCCACTGTGAGGCGTTGCATGCGCAGCGGGGCGTGGCGCAGCACGGCTGGCTGGGCCTCCATTGTGAGGCGTTGCAAGTACAGCTGGGCGTAGCACATGGCAGCTGGCTCCGCTTCGATTGTGAGGCAATACTTATTCTAAGGGGTGCGGCACAGCGTGGCAGCCCCGGCCTGTATTGTGAGGCGCTGGAAGTGCAGGGGGGCGCAGCGCAGCATAGCGGCCCCGGCCTCCATTGTGAGGCGGTGCCAGTACAGCGTGGCGCAGTGCGGTGCGGTGCAGCGCGGCAGCCTTGGCCTCTATTGTGAGGTGGTTGAAGTGCAGCGGGCGAGGCGCAGCGCGGCGGCCCCGGACTCCATTGTCAGGCGCTGAAAGTAGAGAAGGGCGCGGCACAGCGCGGCACGCCCGGCCTTCATTATTAGGCGGTGCAAGTGCAGCGTGGCACAGCGCAGCGCTTTGCACACAGACTCCATTGTCAGGCGGTGCACGTGCAGAAGGGCGCAGCACAGCGCGGCAGCCCCGGCCTCCATTGTGTGGCGGTGCAATTACAGCGGGGCTTGGGGCAGCGCAGCAGCTCCAGCCTGCATTGTGAGGCAGTGCAAGTGCAGCGGGGCATGGCACAGGGCAGCATCCCTGGCCTCCATTGTGAGGCGGTGCAAATACAGCACAGAACAGTGCTGCGCGGCAGGCCCGGCCTCCACTGTGAGGCGTTGCATGCGCAGCGGGGCGTGGCGCAGCACGGCTGGCTGGCCCTCCATTGTGAGGCGTTGCAAGTACAGCTGGGCGTAGCACATGGCAGCTGGCTCCGCTTCGATTGTGAGGCAATAATTATTCTAAGGGGTGCGGCACAGCATGGCAGCCCCGGCCTGTATTGTGAGGCGCTGGAAGTGCAGGGGGGCGCAGCGCAGCATAGCGGCCCCGGCCTCCATTGTGAGGCGGTGCCAGTACAGCGTGGCGCAGTGCGGTGCGGTGCAGCGCGGCAGCCTTGGCCTCTATTGTGAGGTGGTTGAAGTGCAGCGGGCGAGGCGCAGCGCGGCGGCCCCGGACTCCATTGTCAGGCGCTGAAAGTAGAGAAGGGCGCGGCACAGCGCGGCACGCCCGGCCTTCATTATTAGGCGGTGCAAGTGCAGCGTGGCACAGCGCAGCGCTTTGCACACAGACTCCATTGTCAGGCGGTGCACGTGCAGAAGGGCGCAGCACAGCGCGGCAGCCCCGGCCTCCATTGTGTGGCGGTGCAATTACAGCGGGGCTTGGGGCAGCGCAGCAGCTCCAGCCTGCATTGTGAGGCAGTGCAAGTGCAGCGGGGCATGGCACAGGGCAGCATCCCTGGCCTCCATTGTGAGGCGGTGCAAATACAGCACAGAACAGTGCTGCGCGGCAGGCCCGGCCTCCACTGTGAGGCGTTGCATGCGCAGCGGGGCGTGGCGCAGCACGGCTGGCTGGGCCTCCATTGTGAGGCGTTGCAAGTACAGCTGGGCGTAGCACATGGCAGCTGGCTCCGCTTCGATTGTGAGGCAATACTTATTCTAAGGGGTGCGGCACAGCGTGGCAGCCCCGGCCTGTATTGTGAGGCGCTGGAAGTGCAGGGGGGCGCAGCGCAGCATAGCGGCCCCGGCCTCCATTGTGAGGCGGTGCCAGTACAGCGTGGCGCAGTGCGGTGCGGTGCAGCGCGGCAGCCTTGGCCTCTATTGTGAGGTGGTTGAAGTGCAGCGGGCGAGGCGCAGCGCGGCCACCCCGGACTCCATTGTCAGGCGCTGAAAGTAGAGAAGGGCGCGGCACAGCGCGGCACGCCCGGCCTTCATTATTAGGCGGTGCAAGTGCAGCGTGGCACAGCGCAGCGCTTTGCACACAGACTCCATTGTCAGGCGGTGCACGTGCAGAAGGGCGCAGCACAGCGCGGCAGCCCCGGCCTCCATTGTGTGGCGGTGCAATTACAGCGGGGCTTGGGGCAGCGCAGCAGCTCCAGCCTGCATTGTGAGGCAGTGCAAGTGCAGCGGGGCATGGCACAGGGCAGCATCCCTGGCCTCCATTGTGAGGCGGTGCAAATACAGCACAGAACAGTGCTGCGCGGCAGGCCTGGCCTCCACTGTGAGGCGTTGCATGCGCAGCGGGGCGTGGCGCAGCACGGCTGGCTGGCCCTCCATTGTGAGGCGTTGCAAGTACAGCTGGGCGTAGCACATGGCAGCTGGCTCCGCTTCGATTGTGAGGCAATACTTATTCTAAGGGGTGCGGCACAGCGTGGCAGCCCCGGCCTGTATTGTGAGGCGCTGGAAGTGCAGGGGGGCGCAGCGCAGCATAGCGGCCCCGGCCTCCATTGTGAGGCGGTGCCAGTACAGCGTGGCGCAGTGCGGTGCGGTGCAGCGCGGCAGCCTTGGCCTCTATTGTGAGGTGGTTGAAGTGCAGCGGGCGAGGCGCAGCGCGGCGGCCCCGGACTCCATTGTCAGGCGCTGAAAGTAGAGAAGGGCGCGGCACAGCGCGGCACGCCCGGCCTTCATTATTAGGCGGTGCAAGTGCAGCGTGGCACAGCGCAGCGCTTTGCACACAGACTCCATTGTCAGGCGGTGCACGTGCAGAAGGGCGCAGCACAGCGCGGCAGCCCCGGCCTCCATTGTGTGGCGGTGCAATTACAGCGGCAGCTCCAGCCTGCATTGGGTGCAGTGCAGCACGCAGCACAGCCTGCATTGTGAGGCAGTGCAAGTGCAGCGGGGCATGGCACAGGGCAGCATCCCTGGCCTCCATTGTGAGGCGGTGCAAATACAGCACAGAACAGTGCTGCGCGGCAGGCCCGGCCTCCACTGTGAGGCGTTGCATGCGCAGCGGGGCGTGGCGCAGCACGGCTGGCTGGGCCTCCATTGTGAGGCGTTGCAAGTACAGCTGGGCGTAGCACATGGCAGCTGGCTCCGCTTCGATTGTGAGGCAATACTTATTCTAAGGGGTGCGGCACAGCGTGGCAGCCCCGGCCTGTATTGTGAGGCGCTGGAAGTGCAGGGGGGCGCAGCGCAGCATAGCGGCCCCGGCCTCCATTGTGAGGCGGTGCCAGTACAGTGTGGCGCAGTGCGGTGCGGTGCAGCGCGGCAGCCTTGGCCTCTATTGTGAGGTGGTTGAAGTGCAGCGGGCGAGGCGCAGCGCGGCGGCCCCGGACTCCATTGTCAGGCGCTGAAAGTAGAGAAGGGCGCGGCACAGCGCGGCACGCCCGGCCTTCATTATTAGGCGGTGCAAGTGCAGCGTGGCACAGCGCAGCGCTTTGCACACAGACTCCATTGTCAGGCGGTGCACGTGCAGAAGGGCGCAGCACAGCGTGGCAGCCCCGGCCTCCATTGTGTGGCGGTGCAATTACAGCGGGGCTTGGGGCAGCGCAGCAGCTCCAGCCTGCATTGTGAGGCAGTGCAAGTGCAGCGGGGCATGGCACAGGGCAGCATCCCTGGCCTCCATTGTGAGGCGGTGCAAATACAGCACAGAACAGTGCTGCGCGGCAGGCCCGGCCTCCACTGTGAGGCATTGCATGCGCAGCGGGGCGTGGCGCAGCACGGCTGGCTGGGCCTCCATTGTGAGGCGTTGCAAGTACAGCTGGGCGTAGCACATGGCAGCTGGCTCCGCTTCGATTGTGAGGCAATACTTATTCTAAGGGGTGCGGCACAGCGTGGCAGCCCCGGCCTGTATTGTGAGGCGCTGGAAGTGCAGGGGGGCGCAGCGCAGCATAGCGGCCCCGGCCTCCATTGTGAGGCGGTGCCAGTACAGCGTGGCGCAGTGCGGTGCGGTGCAGCGCGGCAGCCTTGGCCTCTATTGTGAGGTGGTTGAAGTGCAGCGGGCGAGGCGCAGCGCGGCGGCCCCGGACTCCATTGTCAGGCGCTGAAAGTAGAGAAGGGCGCGGCACAGCGCGGCACGCCCGGCCTTCATTATTAGGCGGTGCAAGTGCAGCGTGGCACAGCGCAGCGCTTTGCACACAGACTCCATTGTCAGGCGGTGCACGTGCAGAAGGGCGCAGCACAGCGCGGCAGCCCCGGCCTCCATTGTGTGGCGGTGCAATTACAGCGGGGCTTGGGGCAGCGCAGCAGCTCCAGCCTGCATTGTGAGGCAGTGCAAGTGCAGCGGGGCATGGCACAGGGCAGCATCCCTGGCCTCCATTGTGAGGCGGTGCAAATACAGCACAGAACAGTGCTGCGCGGCAGGCCCGGCCTCCACTGTGAGGCGTTGCATGCGCAGCGGGGCGTGGCGCAGCACGGCTGGCTGGGCCTCCATTGTGAGGCGTTGCAAGTACAGCTGGGCGTAGCACATGGCAGCTGGCTCCGCTTCGATTGTGAGGCAATACTTATTCTAAGGGGTGCGGCACAGCGTGGCAGCCCCGGCCTGTATTGTGAGGCGCTGGAAGTGCAGGGGGGCGCAGCGCAGCATAGCGGCCCCGGCCTCCATTGTGAGGCGGTGCCAGTACAGCGTGGCGCAGTGCGGTGCGGTGCAGCGCGGCAGCCTTGGCCTCTATTGTGAGGTGGTTGAAGTGCAGCGGGCGAGGCGCAGCGCGGCGGCCCCGGACTCCATTGTCAGGCGCTGAAAGTAGAGAAGGGCGCGGCACAGCGCGGCACGCCCGGCCTTCATTATTAGGCGGTGCAAGTGCAGCGTGGCACAGCGCAGCGCTTTGCACACAGACTCCATTGTCAGGCGGTGCACGTGCAGAAGGGCGCAGCACAGCGCGGCAGCCCCGGCCTCCATTGTGTGGCGGTGCAATTACAGCGGGGCTTGGGGCAGCGCAGCAGCTCCAGCCTGCATTGTGAGGCAGTGCAAGTGCAGCGGGGCATGGCACAGGGCAGCATCCCTGGCCTCCATTGTGAGGCGGTGCAAATACAGCACAGAACAGTGCTGCGCGGCAGGCCCGGCCTCCACTGTGAGGCGTTGCATGCGCAGCGGGGCGTGGCGCAGCACGGCTGGCTGGGCCTCCATTGTGAGGCGTTGCAAGTACAGCTGGGCGTAGCACATGGCAGCTGGCTCCGCTTCGATTGTGAGGCAATACTTATTCTAAGGGGTGCGGCACAGCGTGGCAGCCCCGGCCTGTATTGTGAGGCGCTGGAAGTGCAGGGGGGCGCAGCGCAGCATAGCGGCCCCGGCCTCCATTGTGAGGCGGTGCCAGTACAGCGTGGCGCAGTGCGGTGCGGTGCAGCGCGGCAGCCTTGGCCTCTATTGTGAGGTGGTTGAAGTGCAGCGGGCGAGGCGCAGCGCGGCGGCCCCGGACTCCATTGTCAGGCGCTGAAAGTAGAGAAGGGCGCGGCACAGCGCGGCACGCCCGGCCTTCATTATTAGGCGGTGCAAGTGCAGCGTGGCACAGCGCAGCGCTTTGCACACAGACTCCATTGTCAGGCGGTGCACGTGCAGAAGGGCGCAGCACAGCGCGGCAGCCCCGGCCTCCATTGTGTGGCGGTGCAATTACAGCGGGGCTTGGGGCAGCGCAGCAGCTCCAGCCTGCATTGTGAGGCAGTGCAAGTGCAGCGGGGCATGGCACAGGGCAGCATCCCTGGCCTCCATTGTGAGGCGGTGCAAATACAGCACAGAACAGTGCTGCGCGGCAGGCCCGGCCTCCACTGTGAGGCGTTGCATGCGCAGCGGGGCGTGGCGCAGCACGGCTGGCTGGGCCTCCATTGTGAGGCGTTGCAAGTACAGCTGGGCGTAGCACATGGCAGCTGGCTCCGCTTCGATTGTGAGGCAATACTTATTCTAAGGGGTGCGGCACAGCGTGGCAGCCCCGGCCTGTATTGTGAGGTGCTGGAAGTGCAGGGGGGCGCAGCGCAGCATAGCGGCCCCGGCCTCCATTGTGAGGCGGTGCCAGTACAGCGTGGCGCAGTGCGGTGCGGTGCAGCGCGGCAGCCTTGGCCTCTATTGTGAGGTGGTTGAAGTGCAGCGGGCGAGGCGCAGCGCGGCGGCCCCGGACTCCATTGTCAGGCGCTGAAAGTAGAGAAGGGCGCGGCACAGCGCGGCACGCCCGGCCTTCATTATTAGGCGGTGCAAGTGCAGCGTGGCACAGCGCAGCGCTTTGCACACAGACTCCATTGTCAGGCGGTGCACGTGCAGAAGGGCGCAGCACAGCACGGCAGCCCCGGCCTCCATTGTGTGGCGGTGCAATTACAGCGAGGCTTGGGGCAGCGCAGCAGCTCCAGCCTGCATTGTGAGGCAGTGCAAGTGCAGCGGGGCATGGCACAGGGCAGCATCCCTGGCCTCCATTGTGAGGCGGTGCAAATACAGCACAGAACAGTGCTGCGCGGCAGGCCCGGCCTCCACTGTGAGGCGTTGCATGCGCAGCGGGGCGTGGCGCAGCACGGCTGGCTGGGCCTCCATTGTGAGGCGTTGCAAGTACAGCTGGGCGTAGCACATGGCAGCTGGCTCCGCTTCGATTGTGAGGCAATACTTATTCTAAGGGGTGCGGCACAGCGTGGCAGCCCCGGCCTGTATTGTGAGGCGCTGGAAGTGCAGGGGGGCGCAGCGCAGCATAGCGGCCCCGGCCTCCATTGTGAGGCGGTGCCAGTACAGCGTGGCGCAGTGCGGTGCGGTGCAGCGCGGCAGCCTTGGCCTCTATTGTGAGGTGGTTGAAGTGCAGCGGGCGAGGCGCAGCGCGGCGGCCCCGGACTCCATTGTCAGGCGCTGAAAGTAGAGACGGGCGCGGCACAGCGCGGCACGCCCGGCCTTCATTATTAGGCGGTGCAAGTGCAGCGTGGCACAGCGCAGCGCTTTGCACACAGACTCCATTGTCAGGCGGTGCACGTGCAGAAGGGCGCAGCACAGCGCGGCAGCCCCGGCCTCCATTGTGTGGCGGTGCAATTACAGCGGGGCTTGGGGCAGCGCAGCAGCTCCAGCCTGCATTGTGAGGCAGTGAAAGTGCAGCGGGGCATGGCACAGGGCAGCATCCCTGGCCTCCATTGTGAGGCGGTGCAAATACAGCACAGAACAGTGCTGCGCGGCAGGCCCGGCCTCCACTGTGAGGCGTTGCATGCGCAGCGGGGCGTGGCGCAACACGGCTGGCTGGGCCTCCATTGTGAGGCATTGCAAGTACAGCTGGGCGTAGCACATGGCAGCTGGCTCCGCTTCGATTGTGAGGCAATACTTATTCTAAGGGGTGCGGCACAGCGTGGCAGCCCCGGCCTGTATTGTGAGGCGCTGGAAGTGCAGGGGGGCGCAGCGCAGCATAGCGGCCCCGGCCTCCATTGTGAGGCGGTGCCAGTACAGCGTGGCGCAGTGCGGTGCGGTGCAGCGCGGCAGCCTTGGCCTCTATTGTGAGGTGGTTGAAGTGCAGCGGGCGAGGCGCAGCGCGGCGGCCCCGGACTCCATTGTCAGGCGCTGAAAGTAGAGAAGGGCGCGGCACAGCGCGGCACGCCCGGCCTTCATTATTAGGCGGTGCAAGTGCAGCGTGGCACAGCGCAGCGCTTTGCACACAGACTCCATTGTCAGGCGGTGCACGTGCAGAAGGGCGCAGCACAGCGCAGCAGCCCCGGCCTCCATTGTGTGGCGGTGCAATTACAGCGGGGCTTGGGGCAGCGCAGCAGCTCCAGCCTGCATTGTGAGGCAGTGCAAGTGCAGCGGGGCATGGCACAGGGCAGCATCCCTGGCCTCCATTGTGAGGCGGTGCAAATACAGCACAGAACAGTGCTGCGCGGCAGGCCCGGCCTCCACTGTGAGGCATTGCATGCGCAGCGGGGCGTGGCGCAGCACGGCTGGCTGGGCCTCCATTGTGAGGCGTTGCAAGTACAGCTGGGCGTAGCACATGGCAGCTGGCTCCGCTTCGATTGTGAGGCAATACTTATTCTAAGGGGTGCGGCACAGCGTGGCAGCCCCGGCCTGTATTGTGAGGCGCTGGAAGTGCAGGGGGGCGCAGCGCAGCATAGCGGCCCCGGCCTCCATTGTGAGGCGGTGCCAGTACAGCGTGGCGCAGTGCGGTGCGGTGCAGCGCGGCAGCCTTGGCCTCTATTGTGAGGTGGTTGAAGTGCAGCGGGCGAGGCGCAGCGCGGCGGCCCCGGACTCCATTGTCAGGCGCTGAAAGTAGAGAAGGGCGCGGCACAGCGCGGCACGCCCGGCCTTCATTATTAGGCGGTGCAAGTGCAGCGTGGCACAGCGCAGCGCTTTGCACACAGACTCCATTGTCAGGCGGTGCACGTGCAGAAGGGCGCAGCACAGCGCGGCAGCCCCGGCCTCCATTGTGTGGCGGTGCAATTACAGCGGGGCTTGGGGCAGCGCAGCAGCTCCAGCCTGCATTGTGAGGCAGTGCAAGTGCAGCGGGGCGTGGCACAGGGCAGCATCCCTGGCCTCCATTGTGAGGCGGTGCAAATACAGCACAGAACAGTGCTGCGCGGCAGGCCCGGCCTCCACTGTGAGGCGTTGCATGCGCAGCGGGGCGTGGCGCAGCACGGCTGGCTGGGCCTCCATTGTGAGGCGTTGCAAGTACAGCGGGGCGTAGCACATGGCAGCTGGCTCCGCTTCGATTGTGAGGCAATACTTATTCTAAGGGGTGCGGCACAGCGTGGCAGCCCCGGCCTGTATTGTGAGGCGCTGGAAGTGCAGGGGGGCGCAGCGCAGCATAGCGGCCCCGGCCTCCATTGTGAGGCGGTGCCAGTACAGCGTGGCGCAGTGCGGTGCGGTGCAGCGCGGCAGCCTTGGCCTCTATTGTGAGGTGGTTGAAGTGCAGCGGGCGAGGCGCAGCGCGGCGGCCCCGGACTCCATTGTCAGGCGCTGAAAGTAGAGAAGGGCGCGGCACAGCGCGGCACGCCCGGCCTTCATTATTAGGCGGTGCAAGTGCAGCGTGGCACAGCGCAGCGCTTTGCACACAGACTCCATTGTCAGGCGGTGCACGTGCAGAAGGGCGCAGCACAGCGCAGCAGCCCCGGCCTCCATTGTGTGGCGGTGCAATTACAGCGGGGCTTGGGGCAGCGCAGCAGCTCCAGCCTGCATTGTGAGGCAGTGCAAGTGCAGCGGGGCATGGCACAGGGCAGCATCCCTGGCCTCCATTGTGAGGCGGTGCAAATACAGCACAGAACAGTGCTGCGCGGCAGGCCCGGCCTCCACTGTGAGGCGTTGCATGCGCAGCGGGGCGTGGCGCAGCACGGCTGGCTGGGCCTCCATTGTGAGGCGTTGCAAGTACAGCTGGGCGTAGCACATGGCAGCTGGCTCCGCTTCGATTGTGAGGCAATACTTATTCTAAGGGGTGCGGCACAGCGTGGCAGCCCCGGCCTGTATTGTGAGGCGCTGGAAGTGCAGGGGGGCGCAGCGCAGCATAGCGGCCCCGGCCTCCATTGTGAGGCGGTGCCAGTACAGCGTGGCGCAGTGCGGTGCGGTGCAGCGCGGCAGCCTTGGCCTCTATTGTGAGGTGGTTGAAGTGCAGCGGGCGAGGCGCAGCGCGGCGGCCCCGGACTCCATTGTCAGGCGCTGAAAGTAGAGAAGGGCGCGGCACAGCGCGGCACGCCCGGCCTTCATTATTAGGCGGTGCAAGTGCAGCGTGGCACAGCGCAGCGCTTTGCACACAGACTCCATTGTCAGGCGGTGCACGTGCAGAAGGGCGCAGCACAGCGCGGCAGCCCCGGCCTCCATTGTGTGGCGGTGCAATTACAGCGGGGCTTGGGGCAGCGCAGCAGCTCCAGCCTGCATTGTGAGGCAGTGCAAGTGCAGCGGGGCATGGCACAGGGCAGCATCCCTGGCCTCCATTGTGAGGCGGTGCAAATACAGCACAGAACAGTGCTGCGCGGCAGGCCCGGCCTCCACTGTGAGGCGTTGCATGCGCAGCGGGGCGTGGCGCAGCACGGCTGGCTGGGCCTCCATTGTGAGGCGTTGCAAGTACAGCTGGGCGTAGCACATGGCAGCTGGCTCCGCTTCGATTGTGAGGCAATACTTATTCTAAGGGGTGCGGCACAGCGTGGCAGCCCCGGCCTGTATTGTGAGGCGCTGGAAGTGCAGGGGGGCGCAGCGCAGCATAGCGGCCCCGGCCTCCATTGTGAGGCGGTGCCAGTACAGCGTGGCGCAGTGCGGTGCGGTGCAGCGCGGCAGCCTTGGCCTCTATTGTGAGGTGGTTGAAGTGCAGCGGGCGAGGCGCAGCGCGGCGGCCCCGGACTCCATTGTCAGGCGCTGAAAGTAGAGAAGGGCGCGGCACAGCGTGGCACGCCCGGCCTTCATTATTAGGCGGTGCAAGTGCAGCGTGGCACAGCGCAGCGCTTTGCACACAGACTCCATTGTCAGGCGGTGCACGTGCAGAAGGGCGCAGCACAGCGCGGCAGCCCCGGCCTCCATTGTGTGGCGGTGCAATTACAGCGGGGCTTGGGGCAGCGCAGCAGCTCCAGCCTGCATTGTGAGGCAGTGCAAGTGCAGCGGGGCATGGCACAGGGCAGCATCCCTGGCCTCCATTGTGAGGCGGTGCAAATACAGCACAGAACAGTGCTGCGCGGCAGGCCCGGCCTCCACTGTGAGGCGTTGCATGCGCAGCGGGGCGTGGCGCAGCACGGCTGGCTGGCCCTCCATTGTGAGGCGTTGCAAGTACAGCTGGGCGTAGCACATGGCAGCTGGCTCCGCTTCGATTGTGAGGCAATACTTATTCTAAGGGGTGCGGCACAGCGTGGCAGCCCCGGCCTGTATTGTGAGGCGCTGGAAGTGCAGGGGGGCGCAGCGCAGCATAGCGGCCCCGGCCTCCATTGTGAGGCGGTGCCAGTACAGCGTGGCGCAGTGCGGTGCGGTGCAGCGCGGCAGCCTTGGCCTCTATTGTGAGGTGGTTGAAGTGCAGCGGGCGAGGCGCAGCGCGGCGGCCCCGGACTCCATTGTCAGGCGCTGAAAGTAGAGAAGGGCGCGGCACAGCGTGGCACGCCCGGCCTTCATTATTAGGCGGTGCAAGTGCAGCGTGGCACAGCGCAGCGCTTTGCACACAGACTCCATTGTCAGGCGGTGCACGTGCAGAAGGGCGCAGCACAGCGCGGCAGCCCCGGCCTCCATTGTGTGGCGGTGCAATTACAGCGGGGCTTGGGGCAGCGCAGCAGCTCCAGCCTGCATTGTGAGGCAGTGCAAGTGCAGCGGGGCATGGCACAGGGCAGCATCCCTGGCCTCCATTGTGAGGCGGTGCAAATACAGCACAGAACAGTGCTGCGCGGCAGGCCCGGCCTCCACTGTGAGGCGTTGCATGCGCAGCGGGGCGTGGCGCAGCACGGCTGGCTGGCCCTCCATTGTGAGGCGTTGCAAGTACAGCTGGGCGTAGCACATGGCAGCTGGCTCCGCTTCGATTGTGAGGCAATACTTATTCTAAGGGGTGCGGCACAGCGTGGCAGCCCCGGCCTGTATTGTGAGGCGCTGGAAGTGCAGGGGGGCGCAGCGCAGCATAGCGGCCCCGGCCTCCATTGTGAGGCGGTGCCAGTACAGCGTGGCGCAGTGCGGTGCGGTGCAGCGCGGCAGCCTTGGCCTCTATTGTGAGGTGGTTGAAGTGCAGCGGGCGAGGCGCAGCGCGGCGGCCCCGGACTCCATTGTCAGGCGCTGAAAGTAGAGAGGGGCGCGGCGCAGCGCGGCACGCCCGGCCTTCATTATTAGGCGGTGCAAGTGCAGCGTGGCACAGCGCAGCGCTTTGCACACAGACTCCATTGTCAGGCGGTGCACGTGCAGAAGGGCGCAGCACAGCGCGGCAGCCCCGGCCTCCATTGTGTGGCGGTGCAATTACAGCGGGGCTTGGGGCAGCGCAGCAGCTCCAGCCTGCATTGTGAGGCAGTGCAAGTGCAGCGGGGCATGGCACAGGGCAGCATCCCTGGCCTCCATTGTGAGGCGGTGCAAATACAGCACAGAACAGTGCTGCGCGGCAGGCCCGGCCTCCACTGTGAGGCGTTGCATGCGCAGCGGGGCGTGGCGCAGCACGGCTGGCTGGGCCTCCATTGTGAGGCGTTGCAAGTACAGCTGGGCGTAGCACATGGCAGCTGGCTCCGCTTCGATTGTGAGGCAATACTTATTCTAAGGGGTGCGGCACAGCGTGGCAGCCCCGGCCTGTATTGTGAGGCGCTGGAAGTGCAGGGGGGCGCAGCGCAGCATAGCGGCCCCGGCCTCCATTGTGAGGCGGTGCCAGTACAGCGTGGCGCAGTGCGGTGCGGTGCAGCGCGGCAGCCTTGGCCTCTATTGTGAGGTGGTTGAAGTGCAGCGGGCGAGGCGCAGCGCGGCGGCCCCGGACTCCATTGTCAGGCGCTGAAAGTAGAGAAGGGCGCGGCACAGCGCGGCACGCCCGGCCTTCATTATTAGGCGGTGCAAGTGCAGCGTGGCACAGCGCAGCGCTTTGCACACAGACTCCATTGTCAGGCGGTGCACGTGCAGAAGGGCGCAGCACAGCGCGGCAGCCCCGGCCTCCATTGTGTGGCGGTGCAATTACAGCGGGGCTTGGGGCAGCGCAGCAGCTCCAGCCTGCATTGTGAGGCAGTGCAAGTGCAGCGGGGCATGGCACAGGGCAGCATCCCTGGCCTCCATTGTGAGGCGGTGCAAATACAGCACAGAACAGTGCTGCGCGGCAGGCCCGGCCTCCACTGTGAGGCGTTGCATGCGCAGCGGGGCGTGGCGCAGCACGGCTGGCTGGGCCTCCATTGTGAGGCGTTGCAAGTACAGCTGGGCGTAGCACATGGCAGCTGGCTCCGCTTCGATTGTGAGGCAATACTTATTCTAAGGGGTGCGGCACAGCGTGGCAGCCCCGGCCTGTATTGTGAGGCGCTGGAAGTGCAGGGGGGCGCAGCGCAGCATAGCGGCCCCGGCCTCCATTGTGAGGCGGTGCCAGTACAGCGTGGCGCAGTGCGGTGCGGTGCAGCGCGGCAGCCTTGGCCTCTATTGTGAGGTGGTTGAAGTGCAGCGGGCGAGGCGCAGCGCGGCGGCCCCGGACTCCATTGTCAGGCGCTGAAAGTAGAGAAGGGCGCGGCACAGCGCGGCACGCCCGGCCTTCATTATTAGGCGGTGCAAGTGCAGCGTGGCACAGCGCAGCGCTTTGCACACAGACTCCATTGTCAGGCGGTGCACGTGCAGAAGGGCGCAGCACAGCGCGGCAGCCCCGGCCTCCATTGTGTGGCGGTGCAATTACAGCGGGGCTTGGGGCAGCGCAGCAGCTCCAGCCTGCATTGTGAGGCAGTGCAAGTGCAGCGGGGCATGGCACAGGGCAGCATCCCTGGCCTCCATTGTGAGGCGGTGCAAATACAGCACAGAACAGTGCTGCGCGGCAGGCCCGGCCTCCACTGTGAGGCGTTGCATGCGCAGCGGGGCGTGGCGCAGCACGGCTGGCTGGGCCTCCATTGTGAGGCGTTGCAAGTACAGCTGGGCGTAGCACATGGCAGCTGGCTCCGCTTCGATTGTGAGGCAATACTTATTCTAAGGGGTGCGGCACAGCGTGGCAGCCCCGGCCTGTATTGTGAGGCGCTGGAAGTGCAGGGGGGCGCAGCGCAGCATAGCGGCCCCGGCCTCCATTGTGAGGCGGTGCCAGTACAGCGTGGCGCAGTGCGGTGCGGTGCAGCGCGGCAGCCTTGGCATCTATTGTGAGGTGGTTGAAGTGCAGCGGGCGAGGCGCAGCGCGGCGGCCCCGAACTCCATTGTCAGGCGCTGAAAGTAGAGAAGGGCGCGGCACAGCGTGGCACGCCCGGCCTTCATTATTAGGCGGTGCAAGTGCAGCGTGGCACAGCGCAGCGCTTTGCACACAGACTCCATTGTCAGGCGGTGCACGTGCAGAAGGGCGCAGCACAGCGCGGCAGCCCCGGCCTCCATTGTGTGGCGGTGCAATTACAGCGGGGCTTGGGGCAGCGCAGCAGCTCCAGCCTGCATTGTGAGGCAGTGCAAGTGCAGCGGGGCATGGCACAGGGCAGCATCCCTGGCCTCCATTGTGAGGCGGTGCAAATACAGCACAGAACAGTGCTGCGCGGCAGGCCCGGCCTCCACTGTGAGGCGTTGCATGCGCAGCGGGGCGTGGCGCAGCACGGCTGGCTGGCCCTCCATTGTGAGGCGTTGCAAGTACAGCTGGGCGTAGCACATGGCAGCTGGCTCCGCTTCGATTGTGAGGCAATACTTATTCTAAGGGGTGCGGCACAGCGTGGCAGCCCCGGCCTGTATTGTGAGGCGCTGGAAGTGCAGGGGGGCGCAGCGCAGCATAGCGGCCCCGGCCTCCATTGTGAGGCGGTGCCAGTACAGCGTGGCGCAGTGCGGTGCGGTGCAGCGCGGCAGCCTTGGCCTCTCTTGTGAGGTGGTTGAAGTGCAGCGGGCGAGGCGCAGCGCGGCGGCCCCGGACTCCATTGTCAGGCGCTGAAAGTAGAGAAGGGCGCGGCACAGCGCGGCACGCCCGGCCTTCATTATTAGGCGGTGCAAGTGCAGCGTGGCACAGCGCAGCGCTTTGCACACAGACTCCATTGTCAGGCGGTGCACGTGCAGAAGGGCGCAGCACAGCGCGGCAGCCCCGGCCTCCATTGTGTGGCGGTGCAATTACAGCGGGGCTTGGGGCAGCGCAGCAGCTCCAGCCTGCATTGTGAGGCAGTGCAAGTGCAGCGGGGCATGGCACAGGGCAGCATCCCTGGCCTCCATTGTGAGGCGGTGCAAATACAGCACAGAACAGTGCTGCGCGGCAGGCCCGGCCTCCACTGTGAGGCGTTGCATGCGCAGCGGGGCGTGGCGCAGCACGGCTGGCTGGGCCTCCATTGTGAGGCGTTGCAAGTACAGCTGGGCGTAGCACATGGCAGCTGGCTCCGCTTCGATTGTGAGGCAATACTTATTCTAAGGGGTGCGGCACAGCGTGGCAGCCCCGGCCTGTATTGTGAGGTGCTGGAAGTGCAGGGGGGCGCAGCGCAGCATAGCGGCCCCGGCCTCCATTGTGAGGCGGTGCCAGTACAGCGTGGCGCAGTGCGGTGCGGTGCAGCGCGGCAGCCTTGGCCTCTATTGTGAGGTGGTTGAAGTGCAGCGGGCGAGGCGCAGCGCGGCGGCCCCGAACTCCATTGTCAGGCGCTGAAAGTAGAGAAGGGCGCGGCACAGCGTGGCACGCCCGGCCTTCATTATTAGGCGGTGCAAGTGCAGCGTGGCACAGCGCAGCGCTTTGCACACAGACTCCATTGTCAGGCGGTGCACGTGCAGAAGGGCGCAGCACAGCGCGGCAGCCCCGGCCTCCATTGTGTGGCGGTGCAATTACAGCGGGGCTTGGGGCAGCGCAGCAGCTCCAGCCTGCATTGTGAGGCAGTGCAAGTGCAGCAGGGCATGGCACAGGGCAGCATCCCTGGCCTCCATTGTGAGGCGGTGCAAATACAGCACAGAACAGTGCTGCGCGGCAGGCCCGGCCTCCACTGTGAGGCGTTGCATGCGCAGCGGGGCGTGGCGCAGCACGGCTGGCTGGCCCTCCATTGTGAGGCGTTGCAAGTACAGCTGGGCGTAGCACATGGCAGCTGGCTCCGCTTCGATTGTGAGGCAATACTTATTCTAAGGGGTGCGGCACAGCGTGGCAGCCCCGGCCTGTATTGTGAGGCGCTGGAAGTGCAGGGGGGCGCAGCGCAGCATAGCGGCCCCGGCCTCCATTGTGAGGCGGTGCCAGTACAGCGTGGCGCAGTGCGGTGCGGTGCAGCGCGGCAGCCTTGGCCTCTATTGTGAGGTGGTTGAAGTGCAGCGGGCGAGGCGCAGCGCGGCGGCCCCGGACTCCATTGTCAGGCGCTGAAAGTAGAGAAGGGCGCGGCACAGCGCGGCACGCCCGGCCTTCATTATTAGGCGGTGCAAGTGCAGCGTGGCACAGCGCAGCGCTTTGCACACAGACTCCATTGTCAGGCGGTGCACGTGCAGAAGGGCGCAGCACAGCGCGGCAGCCCCGGCCTCCATTGTGTGGCGGTGCAATTACAGCGGGGCTTGGGGCAGCGCAGCAGCTCCAGCCTGCATTGTGAGGCAGTGCAAGTGCAGCGGGGCATGGCACAGGGCAGCATCCCTGGCCTCCATTGTGAGGCGGTGCAAATACAGCACAGAACAGTGCTGCGCGGCAGGCCCGGCCTCCACTGTGAGGCGTTGCATGCGCAGCGGGGCGTGGCGCAGCACGGCTGGCTGGGCCTCCATTGTGAGGCGTTGCAAGTACAGCTGGGCGTAGCACATGGCGGCTGGCTCCGCTTCGATTGTGAGGCAATACTTATTCTAAGGGGTGCGGCACAGCGTGGCAGCCCCGGCCTGTATTGTGAGGCGCTGGAAGTGCAGGGGGGCGCAGCGCAGCATAGCGGCCCCGGCCTCCATTGTGAGGCGGTGCCAGTACAGCGTGGCGCAGTGCGGTGCGGTGCAGCGCGGCAGCCTTGGCCTCTATTGTGAGGTGGTTGAAGTGCAGCGGGCGAGGCGCAGCGCGGCGGCCCCGGACTCCATTGTCAGGCGCTGAAAGTAGAGAAGGGCGCAGCACAGCGCGGCACGCCCGGCCTTCATTATTAGGCGGTGCAAGTGCAGCGTGGCACAGCGCAGCGCTTTGCACACAGACTCCATTGTCAGGCGGTGCACGTGCAGAAGGGCGCAGCACAGCGCGGCAGCCCCGGCCTCCATTGTGTGGCGGTGCAATTACAGCGGGGCTTGGGGCAGCGCAGCAGCTCCAGCCTGCATTGTGAGGCAGTGCAAGTGCAGCGGGGCATGGCACAGGGCAGCATCCCTGGCCTCCATTGTGAGGCGGTGCAAATACAGCACAGAACAGTGCTGCGCGGCAGGCCCGGCCTCCACTGTGAGGCGTTGCATGCGCAGCGGGGCGTGGCGCAGCACGGCTGGCTGGGCCTCCATTGTGAGGCGTTGCAAGTACAGCTGGGCGTAGCACATGGCAGCTGGCTCCGCTTCGATTGTGAGGCAATACTTATTCTAAGGGGTGCGGCACAGCGTGGCAGCCCCGGCCTGTATTGTGAGGCGCTGGAAGTGCAGGGGGGCGCAGCGCAGCATAGCGGCCCCGGCCTCCATTGTGAGGCGGTGCCAGTACAGCGTGGCGCAGTGCGGTGCGGTGCAGCGCGGCAGCCTTGGCCTCTATTGTGAGGTGGTTGAAGTGCAGCGGGCGAGGCGCAGCGCGGCGGCCCCGGACTCCATTGTCAGGCGCTGAAAGTAGAGAAGGGCGCGGCACAGCGCGGCACGCCCGGCCTTCATTATTAGGCGGTGCAAGTGCAGCGTGGCACAGCGCAGCGCTTTGCACACAGACTCCATTGTCAGGCGGTGCACGTGCAGAAGGGCGCAGCACAGCGCGGCAGCCCCGGCCTCCATTGTGTGGCGGTGCAAGTACAGCGGGGCTTGGGGCAGCGCAGCAGCTCCAGCCTGCATTGTGAGGCAGTGCAAGTGCAGCGGGGCATGGCACAGGGCAGCATCCCTGGCCTCCATTGTGAGGCGGTGCAAATACAGCACAGAACAGTGCTGCGCGGCAGGCCCGGCCTCCACTGTGAGGCGTTGCATGCGCAGCGGGGCGTGGCGCAGCACGGCTGGCTGGGCCTCCATTGTGAGGCGTTGCAAGTACAGCTGGGCGTAGCACATGGCAGCTGGCTCCGCTTCGATTGTGAGGCAATACTTATTCTAAGGGGTGCGGCACAGCGTGGCAGCCCCGGCCTGTATTGTGAGGCGCTGGAAGTGCAGGGGGGCGCAGCGCAGCATAGCGGCCCCGGCCTCCATTGTGAGGCGGTGCCAGTACAGCGTGGCGCAGTGCGGTGCGGTGCAGCGCGGCAGCCTTGGCCTCTATTGTGAGGTGGTTGAAGTGCAGCGGGCGAGGCGCAGCGCGGCGGCCCCGGACTCCATTGTCAGGCGCTGAAAGTAGAGAAGGGCGCGGCACAGCGCGGCACGCCCGGCCTTCATTATTAGGCGGTGCAAGTGCAGCGTGGCACAGCGCAGCGCTTTGCACACAGACTCCATTGTCAGGCGGTGCACGTGCAGAAGGGCGCAGCACAGCGCGGCAGCCCCGGCCTCCATTGTGTGGCGGTGCAATTACAGCGGGGCTTGGGGCAGCGCAGCAGCTCCAGCCTGCATTGTGAGGCAGTGCAAGTGCAGCGGGGCATGGCACAGGGCAGCATCCCTGGCCTCCATTGTGAGGCGGTGCAAATACAGCACAGAACAGTGCTGCGCGGCAGGCCCGGCCTCCACTGTGAGGCGTTGCATGCGCAGCGGGGCGTGGCGCAGCACGGCTGGCTGGGCCTCCATTGTGAGGCGTTGCAAGTACAGCTGGGCGTAGCACATGGCAGCTGGCTCCGCTTCGATTGTGAGGCAATACTTATTCTAAGGGGTGCGGCACAGCGTGGCAGCCCCGGCCTGTATTGTGAGGCGCTGGAAGTGCAGGGGGGCGCAGCGCAGCATAGCGGCCCCGGCCTCCATTGTGAGGCGGTGCCAGTACAGCGTGGCGCAGTGCGGTGCGGTGCAGCGCGGCAGCCTTGGCCTCTATTGTGAGGTGGTTGAAGTGCAGCGGGCGAGGCGCAGCGCGGCGGCCCCGGACTCCATTGTCAGGCGCTGAAAGTAGAGAAGGGCGCGGCACAGCGCGGCACGCCCGGCCTTCATTATTAGGCGGTGCAAGTGCAGCGTGGCACAGCGCAGCGCTTTGCACACAGACTCCATTGTCAGGCGGTGCACGTGCAGAAGGGCGCAGCACAGCGCGGCAGCCCCGGCCTCCATTGTGTGGCGGTGCAATTACAGCGGGGCTTGGGGCAGCGCAGCAGCTCCAGCCTGCATTGTGAGGCAGTGCAAGTGCAGCGGGGCGCCACGCAGCACAATGGCCTGCGCCTGCATTGTGAGGCAGTGCAAGTGCAGCGGGGCGTGGCACAGGGCGGCATCCCTGGCCTCCATTGTGAGGCGGTGCAAATACAGCACAGAACAGTGCTGCGCGGCAGGCCCGGCCTCCACTGTGAGGCGTTGCATGCGCAGCGGGGCGTGGCGCAGCACGGCTGGCTGGGCCTCCATTGTGAGGCGTTGCAAGTACAGCTGGGCGTAGCACATGGCAGCTGGCTCCGCTTCGATTGTGAGGCAATACTTATTCTAAGGGGTGCGGCACAGCGTGGCAGCCCCGGCCTGTATTGTGAGGCGCTGGAAGTGCAGGGGGGCGCAGCGCAGCATAGCGGCCCCGGCCTCCATTGTGAGGCGGTGCCAGTACAGCGTGGCGCAGTGCGGTGCGGTGCAGCGCGGCAGCCTTGGCCTCTATTGTGAGGTGGTTGAAGTGCAGCGGGCGAGGCGCAGCGCGGCGGCCCCGGACTCCATTGTCAGGCGCTGAAAGTAGAGAAGGGCGCGGCACAGCGCGGCACGCCCGGCCTTCATTATTAGGCGGTGCAAGTGCAGCGTGGCACAGCGCAGCGCTTTGCACACAGACTCCATTGTGAGGCGGTGCACGTGCAGAAGGGCGCAGCACAGCGCGGCAGCCCCGGCCTCCATTGTGTGGCGGTGCAATTACAGCGGGGCTTGGGGCAGCGCAGCAGCTCCAGCCTGCATTGTGAGGCAGTGCAAGTGCAGCGGGGCTTGGCACAGGGCAGCATCCCTGGCCTCCATTGTGAGGCGGTGCAAATACAGCACAGAACAGTGCTGCGCGGCAGGCCCGGCATCCACTGTGAGGCGTTGCATGCGCAGCGGGGCGTGGCGCAGCACGGCTGGCTGGGCCTCCATTGTGAGGCGTTGCAAGTACAGCTGGGCGTAGCACATGGCAGCTGGCTCCGCTTCGATTGTGAGGCAATACTTATTCTAAGGGGTGCGGCACAGCGTGGCAGCCCCGGCCTGTATTGTGAGGCGCTGGAAGTGCAGGGGGGCGCAGCGCAGCATAGCGGCCCCGGCCTCCATTGTGAGGCGGTGCCAGTACAGCGTGGCGCAGTGCGGTGCGGTGCAGCGCGGCAGCCTTGGCCTCTCTTGTGAGGTGGTTGAAGTGCAGCGGGCGAGGCGCAGCGCGGCGGCCCCGGACTCCATTGTCAGGCGCTGAAAGTAGAGAAGGGCGCGGCACAGCGCGGCACGCCCGGCCTTCATTATTAGGCGGTGCAAGTGCAGCGTGGCACAGCGCAGCGCTTTGCACACAGACTCCATTGTCAGGCGGTGCACGTGCAGAAGGGCGCAGCACAGCGCGGCAGCCCCGGCCTCCATTGTGTGGCGGTGCAATTACAGCGGGGCTTGGGGCAGCGCAGCAGCTCCAGCCTGCATTGTGAGGCAGTGCAAGTGCAGCGGGGCATGGCACAGGGCAGCATCCCTGGCCTCCATTGTGAGGCGGTGCAAATACAGCACAGAACAGTGCTGCGCGGCAGGCCCGGCCTCCACTGTGAGGCGTTGCATGCGCAGCGGGGCGTGGCGCAGCACGGCTGGCTGGGCCTCCATTGTGAGGCGTTGCAAGTACAGCTGGGCGTAGCACATGGCAGCTGGCTCCGCTTCGATTGTGAGGCAATACTTATTCTAAGGGGTGCGGCACAGCGTGGCAGCCCCGGCCTGTATTGTGAGGCGCTGGAAGTGCAGGGGGGCGCAGCGCAGCATAGCGGCCCCGGCCTCCATTGTGAGGCGGTGCCAGTACAGCGTGGCGCAGTGCGGTGCGGTGCAGCGCGGCAGCCTTGGCCTCTATTGTGAGGTGGTTGAAGTGCAGCGGGCGAGGCGCAGCGCGGCGGCCCCGGACTCCATTGTCAGGCGCTGAAAGTAGAGAAGGGCGCGGCACAGCGCGGCACGCCCGGCCTTCATTATTAGGCGGTGCAAGTGCAGCGTGGCACAGCGCAGCGCTTTGCACACAGACTCCATTGTCAGGCGGTGCACGTGCAGAAGGGCGCAGCACAGCGCGGCAGCCCCGGCCTCCATTGTGTGGCGGTGCAATTACAGCGGGGCTTGGGGCAGCGCAGCAGCTCCAGCCTGCATTGTGAGGCAGTGCAAGTGCAGCGGGGCATGGCACAGGGCAGCATCCCTGGCCTCCATTGTGAGGCGGTGCAAATACAGCACAGAACAGTGCTGCGCGGCAGGCCCGGCCTCCACTGTGAGGCGTTGCATGCGCAGCGGGGCGTGGCGCAGCACGGCTGGCTGGGCCTCCATTGTGAGGCGTTGCAAGTACAGCTGGGCGTAGCACATGGCAGCTGGCTCCGCTTCGATTGTGAGGCAATACTTATTCTAAGGGGTGCGGCACAGCGTGGCAGCCCCGGCCTGTATTGTGAGGCGCTGGAAGTGCAGGGGGGCGCAGCGCAGCATAGCGGCCCCGGCCTCCATTGTGAGGCGGTGCCAGTACAGCGTGGCGCAGTGCGGTGCGGTGCAGCGCGGCAGCCTTGGCCTCTATTGTGAGGTGGTTGAAGTGCAGCGGGCGAGGCGCAGCGCGGCGGCCCCGGACTCCATTGTCAGGCGCTGAAAGTAGAGAAGGGCGCGGCACAGCGCGGCACGCCCGGCCTTCATTATTAGGCGGTGCAAGTGCAGCGTGGCACAGCGCAGCGCTTTGCACACAGACTCCATTGTCAGGCGGTGCACGTGCAGAAGGGCGCAGCACAGCGCGGCAGCCCCGGCCTCCATTGTGTGGCGGTGCAATTACAGCGGGGCTTGGGGCAGCGCAGCAGCTCCAGCCTGCATTGTGAGGCAGTGCAAGTGCAGCGGGGCACGCAGCACAATGGCCTGCCTGCATTGTGAGGCAGTGCAAGTGCAGCGGGGCATGGCACAGGGCAGCATCCCTGGCCTCCATTGTGAGGCGGTGCAAATACAGCACAGAACAGTGCTGCGCGGCAGGCCCGGCCTCCACTGTGAGGCGTTGCATGCGCAGCGGGGCGTGGCGCAGCACGGCTGGCTGGGCCTCCATTGTGAGGCGTTGCAAGTACAGCTGGGCGTAGCACATGGCAGCTGGCTCCGCTTCGATTGTGAGGCAATACTTATTCTAAGGGGTGCGGCACAGCGTGGCAGCCCCGGCCTGTATTGTGAGGCGCTGGAAGTGCAGGGGGGCGCAGCGCAGCATAGCGGCCCCGGCCTCCATTGTGAGGCGGTGCCAGTACAGCGTGGCGCAGTGCGGTGCGGTGCAGCGCGGCAGCCTTGGCCTCTATTGTGAGGTGGTTGAAGTGCAGCGGGCGAGGCGCAGCGCGGCGGCCCCGGACTCCATTGTCAGGCGCTGAAAGTAGAGAAGGGCGCGGCACAGCGCGGCACGCCCGGCCTTCATTATTAGGCGGTGCAAGTGCAGCGTGGCACAGCGCAGCGCTTTGCACACAGACTCCATTGTCAGGCGGTGCACGTGCAGAAGGGCGCAGCTCAGCGCGGCAGCCCCGGCCTCCATTGTGTGGCGGTGCAATTACAGCGGGGCTTGGGGCAGCGCAGCAGCTCCAGCCTGCATTGTGAGGCAGTGAAAGTGCAGCGGGGCATGGCACAGGGCAGCATCCCTGGCCTCCATTGTGAGGCGGTGCAAATACAGCACAGAACAGTGCTGCGCGGCAGGCCCGGCCTCCACTGTGAGGCGTTGCATGCGCAGCGGGGCGTGGCGCAGCACGGCTGGCTGGGCCTCCATTGTGAGGCGTTGCAAGTACAGCTGGGCGTAGCACATGGCAGCTGGCTCCGCTTCGATTGTGAGGCAATACTTATTCTAAGGGGTGCGGCACAGCGTGGCAGCCCCGGCCTGTATTGTGAGGCGCTGGAAGTGCAGGGGGGCGCAGCGCAGCATAGCGGCCCCGGCCTCCATTGTGAGGCGGTGCCAGTACAGCGTGGCGCAGTGCGGTGCGGTGCAGCGCGGCAGCCTTGGCCTCTATTGTGAGGTGGTTGAAGTGCAGCGGGCGAGGCGCAGCGCGGCGGCCCCGGACTCCATTGTCAGGCGCTGAAAGTAGAGAAGGGCGCGGCACAGCGCGGCACGCCCGGCCTTCATTATTAGGCGGTGCAAGTGCAGCGTGGCACAGCGCAGCGCTTTGCACACAGACTCCATTGTCAGGCGGTGCACGTGCAGAAGGGCGCAGCACAGCGCGGCAGCCCCGGCCTCCATTGTGTGGCGGTGCAATTACAGCGGGGCTTGGGGCAGCGCAGCAGCTCCAGCCTGCATTGTGAGGCAGTGCAAGTGCAGCGGGGCGCCACGCAGCACAATGGCCTTCGCCTGCATTGTGAGGCAGTGCAAGTGCAGCGGGGCATGGCACAGGGCAGCATCCCTGGCCTCCATTGTGAGGCGGTGCAAATACAGCACAGAACAGTGCTGCGCGGCAGGCCCGGCCTCCACTGTGAGGCGTTGCATGCGCAGCGGGGCGTGGCGCAGCACGGCTGGCTGGGCCTCCATTGTGAGGCGTTGCAAGTACAGCTGGGCGTAGCACATGGCAGCTGGCTCCGCTTCGATTGTGAGGCAATACTTATTCTAAGGGGTGCGGCACAGCGTGGCAGCCCCGGCCTGTATTGTGAGGCGCTGGAAGTGCAGGGGGGCGCAGCGCAGCATAGCGGCCCCGGCCTCCATTGTGAGGCGGTGCCAGTACAGCGTGGCGCAGTGCGGTGCGGTGCAGCGCGGCAGCCTTGGCCTCTATTGTGAGGTGGTTGAAGTGCAGCGGGCGAGGCGCAGCGCGGCGGCCCCGGACTCCATTGTCAGGCGCTGAAAGTAGAGAAGGGCGCGGCACAGCGCGGCACGCCCGGCCTTCATTATTAGGCGGTGCAAGTGCAGCGTGGCACAGCGCAGCGCTTTGCACACAGACTCCATTGTCAGGCGGTGCACGTGCAGAAGGGCGCAGCACAGCGCGGCAGCCCCGGCCTCCATTGTGTGGCGGTGCAATTACAGCGGGGCTTGGGGCAGCGCAGCAGCTCCAGCCTGCATTGTGAGGCAGTGCAAGTGCAGCGGGGCATGGCACAGGGCAGCATCCCTGGCCTCCATTGTGAGGCGGTGCAAATACAGCACAGAACAGTGCTGCGCGGCAGGCCCGGCCTCCACTGTGAGGCGTTGCATGCGCAGCGGGGCGTGGCGCAGCACGGCTGGCTGGGCCTCCATTGTGAGGCGTTGCAAGTACAGCTGGGCGTAGCACATGGCAGCTGGCTCCGCTTCGATTGTGAGGCAATACTTATTCTAAGGGGTGCGGCACAGCGTGGCAGCCCCGGCCTGTATTGTGAGGCGCTGGAAGTGCAGGGGGGCGCAGCGCAGCATAGCGGCCCCGGCCTCCATTGTGAGGCGGTGCCAGTACAGCGTGGCGCAGTGCGGTGCGGTGCAGCGCGGCAGCCTTGGCCTCTATTGTGAGGTGGTTGAAGTGCAGCGGGCGAGGCGCAGCGCGGAAACCCCGGACTCCATTGTCAGGCGCTGAAAGTAGAGAAGGGCGCGGCGCAGCGCGGCACGCCCGGCCTTCATTATTAGGCGGTGCAAGTGCAGCGTGGCACAGCGCAGCGCTTTGCACACAGACTCCATTGTCAGGCGGTGCACGTGCAGAAGGGCGCAGCACAGCGCGGCAGCCCCGGCCTCCATTGTGTGGCGGTGCAATTACAGCGGGGCTTGGGGCAGCGCAGCAGCTCCAGCCTGCATTGTGAGGCAGTGAAAGTGCAGCGGGGCATGGCACAGGGCAGCATCCCTGGCCTCCATTGTGAGGCGGTGCAAATACAGCACAGAACAGTGCTGCGCGGCAGGCCCGGCCTCCACTGTGAGGCGTTGCATGCGCAGCGGGGCGTGGCGCAGCACGGCTGGCTGGGCCTCCATTGTGAGGCGTTGCAAGTACAGCTGGGCGTAGCACATGGCAGCTGGCTCCGCTTCGATTGTGAGGCAATACTTATTCTAAGGGGTGCGGCACAGCATGGCAGCCCCGGCCTGTATTGTGAGGCGCTGGAAGTGCAGGGGGGCGCAGCGCAGCATAGCGGCCCCGGCCTCCATTGTGAGGCGGTGCCAGTACAGCGTGGCGCAGTGCGGTGCGGTGCAGCGCGGCAGCCTTGGCCTCTATTGTGAGGTGGTTGAAGTGCAGCGGGCGAGGCGCAGCGCGGCGGCCCCGGACTCCATTGTCAGGCGCTGAAAGTAGAGAAGGGCGCGGCACAGCGCGGCACGCCCGGCCTTCATTATTAGGCGGTGCAAGTGCAGCGTGGCACAGCGCAGCGCTTTGCACACAGACTCCATTGTCAGGCGGTGCACGTGCAGAAGGGCGCAGCACAGCGCGGCAGCCCCGGCCTCCATTGTGTGGCGGTGCAATTACAGCGGGGCTTGGGGCAGCGCAGCAGCTCCAGCCTGCATTGTGAGGCAGTGCAAGTGCAGCGGGGCGCCACGCAGCACAATGGCCTGGCCTGCATTGTGAGGCAGTGCAAGTGCAGCGGGGCGTGGCACAGGGCGGCATCCCTGGCCTCCATTGTGAGGCGGTGCAAATACAGCACAGAACAGTGCTGCGCGGCAGGCCCGGCCTCCACTGTGAGGCGTTGCATGCGCAGCGGGGCGTGGCGCAGCACGGCTGGCTGGGCCTCCATTGTGAGGCGTTGCAAGTACAGCTGGGCGTAGCACATGGCAGCTGGCTCCGCTTCGATTGTGAGGCAATACTTATTCTAAGGGGTGCGGCACAGCGTGGCAGCCCCGGCCTGTATTGTGAGGCGCTGGAAGTGCAGGGGGGCGCAGCGCAGCATAGCGGCCCCGGCCTCCATTGTGAGGCGGTGCCAGTACAGTGTGGCGCAGTGCGGTGCGGTGCAGCGCGGCAGACTTGGCCTCTATTGTGAGGTGGTTGAAGTGCAGCGGGCGAGGCGCAGCGCGGCGGCCCCGGACTCCATTGTCAGGCGCTGAAAGTAGAGAAGGGCGCGGCACAGCGCGGCACGCCCGGCCTTCATTATTAGGCGGTGCAAGTGCAGCGTGGCACAGCGCAGCGCTTTGCACACAGACTCCATTGTCAGGCGGTGCACGTGCAGAAGGGCGCAGCACAGCGCGGCAGCCCCGGCCTCCATTGTGTGGCGGTGCAATTACAGCGGGGCTTGGGGCAGCGCAGCAGCTCCAGCCTGCATTGTGAGGCAGTGCAAGTGCAGCGGGGCATGGCACAGGGCAGCATCCCTGGCCTCCATTGTGAGGCGGTGCAAATACAGCACAGAACAGTGCTGCGCGGCAGGCCCGGCCTCCACTGTGAGGCGTTGCATGCGCAGCGGGGCGTGGCGCAGCACGGCTGGCTGGGCCTCCATTGTGAGGCGTTGCAAGTACAGCTGGGCGTAGCACATGGCAGCTGGCTCCGCTTCGATTGTGAGGCAATACTTATTCTAAGGGGTGCGGCACAGCATGGCAGCCCCGGCCTGTATTGTGAGGCGCTGGAAGTGCAGGGGGGCGCAGCGCAGCATAGCGGCCCCGGCCTCCATTGTGAGGCGGTGCCAGTACAGCGTGGCGCAGTGCGGTGCGGTGCAGCGCGGCAGCCTTGGCCTCTATTGTGAGGTGGTTGAAGTGCAGCGGGCGAGGCGCAGCGCGGCGGCCCCGGACTCCATTGTCAGGCGCTGAAAGTAGAGAAGGGCGCGGCACAGCGCGGCACGCCCGGCCTTCATTATTAGGCGGTGCAAGTGCAGCGTGGCACAGCGCAGCGCTTTGCACACAGACTCCATTGTCAGGCGGTGCACGTGCAGAAGGGCGCAGCACAGCGCGGCAGCCCCGGCCTCCATTGTGTGGCGGTGCAATTACAGCGGGGCTTGGGGCAGCGCAGCAGCTCCAGCCTGCATTGTGAGGCAGTGCAAGTGCAGCGGGGCGCCACGCAGCACACTGGGCCTCCATTGTGAGGCAGTGCAAGTGCAGCGGGGCGTGGCACAGGGCGCATCCCTGGCCTCCATTGTGAGGCGGTGCAAATACAGCACAGAACAGTGCTGCGCGGCAGGCCCGGCCTCCACTGTGAGGCGTTGCATGCGCAGCGGGGCGTGGCGCAGCACGGCTGGCTGGGCCTCCATTGTGAGGCGTTGCAAGTACAGCTGGGCGTAGCACATGGCAGCTGGCTCCGCTTCGATTGTGAGGCAATACTTATTCTAAGGGGTGCGGCACAGCGTGGCAGCCCCGGCCTGTATTGTGAGGCGCTGGAAGTGCAGGGGGGCGCAGCGCAGCATAGCGGCCCCGGCCTCCATTGTGAGGCGGTGCCAGTACAGCGTGGCGCAGTGCGGTGCGGTGCAGCGCGGCAGCCTTGGCCTCTATTGTGAGGTGGTTGAAGTGCAGCGGGCGAGGCGCAGCGCGGCGGCCCCGGACTCCATTGTCAGGCGCTGAAAGTAGAGAAGGGCGCGGCACAGCGCGGCACGCCCGGCCTTCATTATTAGGCGGTGCAAGTGCAGCGTGGCACAGCGCAGCGCTTTGCACACAGACTCCATTGTCAGGCGGTGCACGTGCAGAAGGGCGCAGCACAGCGCGGCAGCCCCGGCCTCCATTGTGTGGCGGTGCAATTACAGCGGGGCTTGGGGCAGCGCAGCAGCTCCAGCCTGCATTGTGAGGCAGTGCAAGTGCAGCGGGGCATGGCACAGGGCAGCATCCCTGGCCTCCATTGTGAGGCGGTGCAAATACAGCACAGAACAGTGCTGCGCGGCAGGCCCGGCCTCCACTGTGAGGCGTTGCATGCGCAGCGGGGCGTGGCGCAGCACGGCTGGCTGGGCCTCCATTGTGAGGCGTTGCAAGTACAGCTGGGCGTAGCACATGGCAGCTGGCTCCGCTTCGATTGTGAGGCAATACTTATTCTAAGGGGTGCGGCACAGCGTGGCAGCCCCGGCCTGTATTGTGAGGCGCTGGAAGTGCAGGGGGGCGCAGCGCAGCATAGCGGCCCCGGCCTCCATTGTGAGGCGGTGCCAGTACAGCGTGGCGCAGTGCGGTGCGGTGCAGCGCGGCAGCCTTGGCCTCTATTGTGAGGTGGTTGAAGTGCAGCGGGCGAGGCGCAGCGCGGCGGCCCCGGACTCCATTGTCAGGCGCTGAAAGTAGAGAAGGGCGCGGCACAGCGCGGCACGCCCGGCCTTCATTATTAGGCGGTGCAAGTGCAGCGTGGCACAGCGCAGCGCTTTGCACACAGACTCCATTGTCAGGCGGTGCACGTGCAGAAGGGCGCAGCACAGCGCGGCAGCCCCGGCCTCCATTGTGTGGCGGTGCAATTACAGCGGGGCTTGGGGCAGCGCAGCAGCTCCAGCCTGCATTGTGAGGCAGTGCAAGTGCAGCGGGGCGCCACGCAGCACAATGGCCTGGCCTGCATTGTGAGGCAGTGCAAGTGCAGCGGGGCATGGCACAGGGCGGCATCCCTGGCCTCCATTGTGAGGCGGTGCAAATACAGCACAGAACAGTGCTGCGCGGCAGGCCCGGCCTCCACTGTGAGGCGTTGCATGCGCAGCGGGGCGTGGCGCAGCACGGCTGGCTGGGCCTCCATTGTGAGGCGTTGCAAGTACAGCTGGGCGTAGCACATGGCAGCTGGCTCCGCTTCGATTGTGAGGCAATACTTATTCTAAGGGGTGCGGCACAGCGTGGCAGCCCCGGCCTGTATTGTGAGGCGCTGGAAGTGCAGGGGGGCGCAGCGCAGCATAGCGGCCCCGGCCTCCATTGTGAGGCGGTGCCAGTACAGCGTGGCGCAGTGCGGTGCGGTGCAGCGCGGCAGCCTTGGCCTCTATTGTGAGGTGGTTGAAGTGCAGCGGGCGAGGCGCAGCGCGGCGGCCCCGGACTCCATTGTCAGGCGCTGAAAGTAGAGAAGGGCGCGGCACAGCGCGGCACGCCCGGCCTTCATTATTAGGCGGTGCAAGTGCAGCGTGGCACAGCGCAGCGCTTTGCACACAGACTCCATTGTCAGGCGGTGCACGTGCAGAAGGGCGCAGCACAGCGCGGCAGCCCCGGCCTCCATTGTGTGGCGGTGCAATTACAGCGGGGCTTGGGGCAGCGCAGCAGCTCCAGCCTGCATTGTGAGGCAGTGCAAGTGCAGCGGGGCATGGCACAGGGCAGCATCCCTGGCCTCCATTGTGAGGCGGTGCAAATACAGCACAGAACAGTGCTGCGCGGCAGGCCCGGCCTCCACTGTGAGGCGTTGCATGCGCAGCGGGGCGTGGCGCAGCACGGCTGGCTGGGCCTCCATTGTGAGGCGTTGCAAGTACAGCTGGGCGTAGCACATGGCAGCTGGCTCCGCTTCGATTGTGAGGCAATACTTATTCTAAGGGGTGCGGCACAGCGTGGCAGCCCCGGCCTGTATTGTGAGGCGCTGGAAGTGCAGGGGGGCGCAGCGCAGCATAGCGGCCCCGGCCTCCATTGTGAGGCGGTGCCAGTACAGCGTGGCGCAGTGCGGTGCGGTGCAGCGCGGCAGCCTTGGCCTCTATTGTGAGGTGGTTGAAGTGCAGCGGGCGAGGCGCAGCGCGGCGGCCCCGGACTCCATTGTCAGGCGCTGAAAGTAGAGAAGGGCGCGGCACAGCGCGGCACGCCCGGCCTTCATTATTAGGCGGTGCAAGTGCAGCGTGGCACAGCGCAGCGCTTTGCACACAGACTCCATTGTCAGGCGGTGCACGTGCAGAAGGGCGCAGCACAGCGCGGCAGCCCCGGCCTCCATTGTGTGGCGGTGCAATTACAGCGGGGCTTGGGGCAGCGCAGCAGCTCCAGCCTGCATTGTGAGGCAGTGCAAGTGCAGCGGGGCGCCACGCAGCACAATGCCCCTGGCCTGCATTGTGAGGCAGTGCAAGTGCAGCGGGGCATGGCACAGGGCGCATCCCTGGCCTCCATTGTGAGGCGGTGCAAATACAGCACAGAACAGTGCTGCGCGGCAGGCCCGGCCTCCACTGTGAGGCGTTGCATGCGCAGCGGGGCGTGGCGCAGCACGGCTGGCTGGGCCTCCATTGTGAGGCGTTGCAAGTACAGCTGGGCGTAGCACATGGCAGCTGGCTCCGCTTCGATTGTGAGGCAATACTTATTCTAAGGGGTGCGGCACAGCGTGGCAGCCCCGGCCTGTATTGTGAGGCGCTGGAAGTGCAGGGGGGCGCAGCGCAGCATAGCGGCCCCGGCCTCCATTGTGAGGCGGTGCCAGTACAGCGTGGCGCAGTGCGGTGCGGTGCAGCGCGGCAGCCTTGGCCTCTATTGTGAGGTGGTTGAAGTGCAGCGGGCGAGGCGCAGCGCGGCGGCCCCGGACTCCATTGTCAGGCGCTGAAAGTAGAGAAGGGCGCGGCACAGCGCGGCACGCCCGGCCTTCATTATTAGGCGGTGCAAGTGCAGCGTGGCACAGCGCAGCGCTTTGCACACAGACTCCATTGTCAGGCGGTGCACGTGCAGAAGGGCGCAGCACAGCGCGGCAGCCCCGGCCTCCATTGTGTGGCGGTGCAATTACAGCGGGGCTTGGGGCAGCGCAGCAGCTCCAGCCTGCATTGTGAGGCAGTGCAAGTGCAGCGGGGCATGGCACAGGGCAGCATCCCTGGCCTCCATTGTGAGGCGGTGCAAATACAGCACAGAACAGTGCTGCGCGGCAGGCCCGGCCTCCACTGTGAGGCGTTGCATGCGCAGCGGGGCGTGGCGCAGCACGGCTGGCTGGGCCTCCATTGTGAGGCGTTGCAAGTACAGCTGGGCGTAGCACATGGCAGCTGGCTCCGCTTCGATTGTGAGGCAATACTTATTCTAAGGGGTGCGGCACAGCGTGGCAGCCCCGGCCTGTATTGTGAGGCGCTGGAAGTGCAGGGGGGCGCAGCGCAGCATAGCGGCCCCGGCCTCCATTGTGAGGCGGTGCCAGTACAGCGTGGCGCAGTGCGGTGCGGTGCAGCGCGGCAGCCTTGGCCTCTATTGTGAGGTGGTTGAAGTGCAGCGGGCGAGGCGCAGCGCGGCGGCCCCGGACTCCATTGTCAGGCGCTGAAAGTAGAGAAGGGCGCGGCACAGCGCGGCACGCCCGGCCTTCATTATTAGGCGGTGCAAGTGCAGCGTGGCACAGCGCAGCGCTTTGCACACAGACTCCATTGTCAGGCGGTGCACGTGCAGAAGGGCGCAGCACAGCGCGGCAGCCCCGGCCTCCATTGTGTGGCGGTGCAATTACAGCGGGGCTTGGGGCAGCGCAGCAGCTCCAGCCTGCATTGTGAGGCAGTGCAAGTGCAGCGGGGCGCCACGCAGCACAATGGCCTTCGCCTGCATTGTGAGGCAGTGCAAGTGCAGCGGGGCGTGGCACAGGGCAGCATCCCTGGCCTCCATTGTGAGGCGGTGCAAATACAGCACAGAACAGTGCTGCGCGGCAGGCCCGGCCTCCACTGTGAGGCGTTGCATGCGCAGCGGGGCGTGGCGCAGCACGGCTGGCTGGGCCTCCATTGTGAGGCGTTGCAAGTACAGCTGGGCGTAGCACATGGCAGCTGGCTCCGCTTCGATTGTGAGGCAATACTTATTCTAAGGGGTGCGGCACAGCGTGGCAGCCCCGGCCTGTATTGTGAGGCGCTGGAAGTGCAGGGGGGCGCAGCGCAGCATAGCGGCCCCGGCCTCCATTGTGAGGCGGTGCCAGTACAGCGTGGCGCAGTGCGGTGCGGTGCAGCGCGGCAGCCTTGGCCTCTATTGTGAGGTGGTTGAAGTGCAGCGGGCGAGGCGCAGCGCGGCGGCCCCGGACTCCATTGTCAGGCGCTGAAAGTAGAGAAGGGCGCGGCACAGCGCGGCACGCCCGGCCTTCATTATTAGGCGGTGCAAGTGCAGCGTGGCACAGCGCAGCGCTTTGCACACAGACTCCATTGTCAGGCGGTGCACGTGCAGAAGGGCGCAGCACAGCGCGGCAGCCCCGGCCTCCATTGTGTGGCGGTGCAATTACAGCGGGGCTTGGGGCAGCGCAGCAGCTCCAGCCTGCATTGTGAGGCAGTGCAAGTGCAGCGGGGCATGGCACAGGGCATCATCCCTGGCCTCCATTGTGAGGCGGTGCAAATACAGCACAGAACAGTGCTGCGCGGCAGGCCCGGCCTCCACTGTGAGGCGTTGCATGCGCAGCGGGGCGTGGCGCAGCACGGCTGGCTGGGCCTCCATTGTGAGGCGTTGCAAGTACAGCTGGGCGTAGCACATGGCAGCTGGCTCCGCTTCGATTGTGAGGCAATACTTATTCTAAGGGGTGCGGCACAGCGTGGCAGCCCCGGCCTGTATTGTGAGGCGCTGGAAGTGCAGGGGGGCGCAGCGCAGCATAGCGGCCCCGGCCTCCATTGTGAGGCGGTGCCAGTACAGCGTGGCGCAGTGCGGTGCGGTGCAGCGCGGCAGCCTTGGCCTCTATTGTGAGGTGGTGGAAGTGCAGCGGGCGAGGCGCAGCGCGGCGGCCCCGGACTCCATTGTCAGGCGCTGAAAGTAGAGAAGGGCGCGGCACAGCGCGGCACGCCCGGCCTTCATTATTAGGCGGTGCAAGTGCAGCGTGGCACAGCGCAGCGCTTTGCACACAGACTCCATTGTCAGGCGGTGCACGTGCAGAAGGGCGCAGCACAGCGCGGCAGCCCCGGCCTCCATTGTGTGGCGGTGCAATTACAGCGGGGCTTGGGGCAGCGCAGCAGCTCCAGCCTGCATTGTGAGGCAGTGCAAGTGCAGCGGGGCATGGCACAGGGCAGCATCCCTGGCCTCCATTGTGAGGCGGTGCAAATACAGCACAGAACAGTGCTGCGCGGCAGGCCCGGCCTCCACTGTGAGGCGTTGCATGCGCAGCGGGGCGTGGCGCAGCACGGCTGGCTGGGCCTCCATTGTGAGGCGTTGCAAGTACAGCTGGGCGTAGCACATGGCAGCTGGCTCCGCTTCGATTGTGAGGCAATACTTATTCTAAGGGGTGCGGCACAGCGTGGCAGCCCCGGCCTGTATTGTGAGGCGCTGGAAGTGCAGGGGGGCGCAGCGCAGCATAGCGGCCCCGGCCTCCATTGTGAGGCGGTGCCAGTACAGCGTGGCGCAGTGCGGTGCGGTGCAGCGCGGCAGCCTTGGCCTCTATTGTGAGGTGGTTGAAGTGCAGCGGGCGAGGCGCAGCGCGGCGGCCCCGGACTCCATTGTCAGGCGCTGAAAGTAGAGAGGGGCGCGGCAGCGCGGCACGCCCGGCCTTCATTATTAGGCGGTGCAAGTGCAGCGTGGCACAGCGCAGCGCTTTGCACACAGACTCCATTGTCAGGCGGTGCACGTGCAGAAGGGCGCAGCACAGCGCGGCAGCCCCGGCCTCCATTGTGTGGCGGTGCAATTACAGCGGGGCTTGGGGCAGCGCAGCAGCTCCAGCCTGCATTGTGAGGCAGTGCAAGTGCAGCGGGGCGCCACGCAGCACAATGCCCCTGGCCTGCATTGTGAGGCAGTGCAAGTGCAGCGGGGCGTGGCACAGGGCGGCATCCCTGGCCTCCATTGTGAGGCGGTGCAAATACAGCACAGAACAGTGCTGCGCGGCAGGCCCGGCCTCCACTGTGAGGCGTTGCATGCGCAGCGGGGCGTGGCGCAGCACGGCTGGCTGGGCCTCCATTGTGAGGCGTTGCAAGTACAGCTGGGCGTAGCACATGGCAGCTGGCTCCGCTTCGATTGTGAGGCAATACTTATTCTAAGGGGTGCGGCACAGCGTGGCAGCCCCGGCCTGTATTGTGAGGTGCTAGAAGTGCAGGGGGGCGCAGCGCAGCATAGCGGCCCCGGCCTCCATTGTGAGGCGGTGCCAGTACAGCGTGGCGCAGTGCGGTGCGGTGCAGCGCGGCAGCCTTGGCCTCTATTGTGAGGTGGTTGAAGTGCAGCGGGCGAGGCGCAGCGCGGCGGCCCCGGACTCCATTGTCAGGCGCTGAAAGTAGAGAAGGGCGCGGCACAGCGCGGCACGCCCGGCCTTCATTATTAGGCGGTGCAAGTGCAGCGTGGCACAGCGCAGCGCTTTGCACACAGACTCCATTGTCAGGCGGTGCACGTGCAGAAGGGCGCAGCACAGCGCGGCAGCCCCGGCCTCCATTGTGTGGCGGTGCAATTACAGCGAGGCTTGGGGCAGCGCAGCAGCTCCAGCCTGCATTGTGAGGCAGTGCAAGTGCAGCGGGGCATGGCACAGGGCAGCATCCCTGGCCTCCATTGTGAGGCGGTGCAAATACAGCACAGAACAGTGCTGCGCGGCAGGCCCGGCCTCCACTGTGAGGCGTTGCATGCGCAGCGGGGCGTGGCGCAGCACGGCTGGCTGGGCCTCCATTGTGAGGCGTTGCAAGTACAGCTGGGCGTAGCACATGGCAGCTGGCTCCGCTTCGATTGTGAGGCAATACTTATTCTAAGGGGTGCGGCACAGCGTGGCAGCCCCGGCCTGTATTGTGAGGCGCTGGAAGTGCAGGGGGGCGCAGCGCAGCATAGCGGCCCCGGCCTCCATTGTGAGGCGGTGCCAGTACAGCGTGGCGCAGTGCGGTGCGGTGCAGCGCGGCAGCCTTGGCCTCTATTGTGAGGTGGTTGAAGTGCAGCGGGCGAGGCGCAGCGCGGCGGCCCCGGACTCCATTGTCAGGCGCTGAAAGTAGAGAAGGGCGCGGCACAGCGCGGCACGCCCGGCCTTCATTATTAGGCGGTGCAAGTGCAGCGTGGCACAGCGCAGCGCTTTGCACACAGACTCCATTGTCAGGCGGTGCACGTGCAGAAGGGCGCAGCACAGCGCGGCAGCCCCGGCCTCCATTGTGTGGCGGTGCAATTACAGCGGGGCTTGGGGCAGCGCAGCAGCTCCAGCCTGCATTGTGAGGCAGTGCAAGTGCAGCAGGGCATGGCACAGGGCAGCATCCCTGGCCTCCATTGTGAGGCGGTGCAAATACAGCACAGAACAGTGCTGCGCGGCAGGCCCGGCCTCCACTGTGAGGCGTTGCATGCGCAGCGGGGCGTGGCGCAGCACGGCTGGCTGGCCCTCCATTGTGAGGCGTTGCAAGTACAGCTGGGCGTAGCACATGGCAGCTGGCTCCGCTTCGATTGTGAGGCAATACTTATTCTAAGGGGTGCGGCACAGCGTGGCAGCCCCGGCCTGTATTGTGAGGCGCTGGAAGTGCAGGGGGGCGCAGCGCAGCATAGCGGCCCCGGCCTCCATTGTGAGGCGGTGCCAGTACAGCGTGGCGCAGTGCGGTGCGGTGCAGCGCGGCAGCCTTGGCCTCTATTGTGAGGTGGTTGAAGTGCAGCGGGCGAGGCGCAGCGCGGCGGCCCCGGACTCCATTGTCAGGCGCTGAAAGTAGAGAAGGGCGCGGCGCAGCGCGGCACGCCCGGCCTTCATTATTAGGCGGTGCAAGTGCAGCGTGGCACAGCGCAGCGCTTTGCACACAGACTCCATTGTCAGGCGGTGCACGTGCAGAAGGGCGCAGCACAGCGCGGCAGCCCCGGCCTCCATTGTGTGGCGGTGCAATTACAGCGGGGCTTGGGGCAGCGCAGCAGCTCCAGCCTGCATTGTGAGGCAGTGCAAGTGCAGCGGGGCGCCACGCAGCACAATGCCCCTGGCCTGCATTGTGAGGCAGTGCAAGTGCAGCGGGGCGTGGCACAGGGCGGCATCCCTGGCCTCCATTGTGAGGCGGTGCAAATACAGCACAGAACAGTGCTGCGCGGCAGGCCCGGCCTCCACTGTGAGGCGTTGCATGCGCAGCGGGGCGTGGCGCAGCACGGCTGGCTGGGCCTCCATTGTGAGGCGTTGCAAGTACAGCTGGGCGTAGCACATGGCAGCTGGCTCCGCTTCGATTGTGAGGCAATACTTATTCTAAGGGGTGCGGCACAGCGTGGCAGCCCCGGCCTGTATTGTGAGGCGCTGGAAGTGCAGGGGGGCGCAGCGCAGCATAGCGGCCCCGGCCTCCATTGTGAGGCGGTGCCAGTACAGCGTGGCGCAGTGCGGTGCGGTGCAGCGCGGCAGCCTTGGCCTCTATTGTGAGGTGGTTGAAGTGCAGCGGGCGAGGCGCAGCGCGGCGGCCCCGGACTCCATTGTCAGGCGCTGAAAGTAGAGAAGGGCGCGGCGCAGCGCGGCACGCCCGGCCTTCATTATTAGGCGGTGCAAGTGCAGCGTGGCACAGCGCAGCGCTTTGCACACAGACTCCATTGTCAGGCGGTGCACGTGCAGAAGGGCGCAGCACAGCGCGGCAGCCCCGGCCTCCATTGTGTGGCGGTGCAATTACAGCGGGGCTTGGGGCAGCGCAGCAGCTCCAGCCTGCATTGTGAGGCAGTGCAAGTGCAGCGGGGCATGGCACAGGGCAGCATCCCTGGCCTCCATTGTGAGGCGGTGCAAATACAGCACAGAACAGTGCTGCGCGGCAGGCCCGGCCTCCACTGTGAGGCGTTGCATGCGCAGCGGGGCGTGGCGCAGCACGGCTGGCTGGGCCTCCATTGTGAGGCGTTGCAAGTACAGCTGGGCGTAGCACATGGCAGCTGGCTCCGCTTCGATTGTGAGGCAATACTTATTCTAAGGGGTGCGGCACAGCGTGGCAGCCCCGGCCTGTATTGTGAGGCGCTGGAAGTGCAGGGGGGCGCAGCGCAGCATAGCGGCCCCGGCCTCCATTGTGAGGCGGTGCCAGTACAGCGTGGCGCAGTGCGGTGCGGTGCAGCGCGGCAGCCTTGGCCTCTATTGTGAGGTGGTTGAAGTGCAGCGGGCGAGGCGCAGCGCGGCGGCCCCGGACTCCATTGTCAGGCGCTGAAAGTAGAGAAGGGCGCGGCGCAGCGCGGCACGCCCGGCCTTCATTATTAGGCGGTGCAAGTGCAGCGTGGCACAGCGCAGCGCTTTGCACACAGACTCCATTGTCAGGCGGTGCACGTGCAGAAGGGCGCAGCACAGCGCGGCAGCCCCGGCCTCCATTGTGTGGCGGTGCAATTACAGCGGGGCTTGGGGCAGCGCAGCAGCTCCAGCCTGCATTGTGAGGCAGTGCAAGTGCAGCGGGGCGTGGCACAGGGCAGCATCCCTGGCCTCCATTGTGAGGCGGTGCAAATACAGCACAGAACAGTGCTGCGCGGCAGGCCCGGCCTCCACTGTGAGGCGTTGCATGCGCAGCGGGGCGTGGCGCAGCACGGCTGGCTGGGCCTCCATTGTGAGGCGTTGCAAGTACAGCTGGGCGTAGCACATGGCAGCTGGCTCCGCTTCGATTGTGAGGCAATACTTATTCTAAGGGGTGCGGCACAGCGTGGCAGCCCCGGCCTGTATTGTGAGGCGCTGGAAGTGCAGGGGGGCGCAGCGCAGCATAGCGGCCCCGGCCTCCATTGTGAGGCGGTGCCAGTACAGCGTGGCGCAGTGCGGTGCGGTGCAGCGCGGCAGCCTTGGCCTCTATTGTGAGGTGGTTGAAGTGCAGCGGGCGAGGCGCAGCGCGGCGGCCCCGGACTCCATTGTCAGGCGCTGAAAGTAGAGAAGGGCGCGGCACAGCGCGGCACGCCCGGCCTTCATTATTAGGCGGTGCAAGTGCAGCGTGGCACAGCGCAGCGCTTTGCACACAGACTCCATTGTCAGGCGGTGCACGTGCAGAAGGGCGCAGCACAGCGCGGCAGCCCCGGCCTCCATTGTGTGGCGGTGCAATTACAGCGGGGCTTGGGGCAGCGCAGCAGCTCCAGCCTGCATTGTGAGGCAGTGCAAGTGCAGCGGGGCATGGCACAGGGCAGCATCCCTGGCCTCCATTGTGAGGCGGTGCAAATACAGCACAGAACAGTGCTGCGCGGCAGGCCCGGCCTCCACTGTGAGGCGTTGCATGCGCAGCGGGGCGTGGCGCAGCACGGCTGGCTGGGCCTCCATTGTGAGGCGTTGCAAGTACAGCTGGGCGTAGCACATGGCAGCTGGCTCCGCTTCGATTGTGAGGCAATACTTATTCTAAGGGGTGCGGCACAGCGTGGCAGCCCCGGCCTGTATTGTGAGGCGCTGGAAGTGCAGGGGGGCGCAGCGCAGCATAGCGGCCCCGGCCTCCATTGTGAGGCGGTGCCAGTACAGCGTGGCGCAGTGCGGTGCGGTGCAGCGCGGCAGCCTTGGCCTCTATTGTGAGGTGGTTGAAGTGCAGCGGGCGAGGCGCAGCGCGGCGGCCCCGGACTCCATTGTCAGGCGCTGAAAGTAGAGAAGGGCGCGGCACAGCGCGGCACGCCCGGCCTTCATTATTAGGCGGTGCAAGTGCAGCGTGGCACAGCGCAGCGCTTTGCACACAGACTCCATTGTCAGGCGGTGCACGTGCAGAAGGGCGCAGCACAGCGCGGCAGCCCCGGCCTCCATTGTGTGGCGGTGCAATTACAGCGGGGCTTGGGGCAGCGCAGCAGCTCCAGCCTGCATTGTGAGGCAGTGCAAGTGCAGCGGGGCATGGCACAGGGCAGCATCCCTGGCCTCCATTGTGAGGCGGTGCAAATACAGCACAGAACAGTGCTGCGCGGCAGGCCCGGCCTCCACTGTGAGGCGTTGCATGCGCAGCGGGGCGTGGCGCAGCACGGCTGGCTGGGCCTCCATTGTGAGGCGTTGCAAGTACAGCTGGGCGTAGCACATGGCAGCTGGCTCCGCTTCGATTGTGAGGCAATACTTATTCTAAGGGGTGCGGCACAGCGTGGCAGCCCCGGCCTGTATTGTGAGGCGCTGGAAGTGCAGGGGGGCGCAGCGCAGCATAGCGGCCCCGGCCTCCATTGTGAGGCGGTGCCAGTACAGCGTGGCGCAGTGCGGTGCGGTGCAGCGCGGCAGCCTTGGCCTCTATTGTGAGGTGGTTGAAGTGCAGCGGGCGAGGCGCAGCGCGGCGGCCCCGGACTCCATTGTCAGGCGCTGAAAGTAGAGAAGGGCGCGGCACAGCGCGGCACGCCCGGCCTTCATTATTAGGCGGTGCAAGTGCAGCGTGGCACAGCGCAGCGCTTTGCACACAGACTCCATTGTCAGGCGGTGCACGTGCAGAAGGGCGCAGCACAGCGCGGCAGCCCCGGCCTCCATTGTGTGGCGGTGCAATTACAGCGGGGCTTGGGGCAGCGCAGCAGCTCCAGCCTGCATTGTGAGGCAGTGCAAGTGCAGCGGGGCATGGCACAGGGCAGCATCCCTGGCCTCCATTGTGAGGCGGTGCAAATACAGCACAGAACAGTGCTGCGCGGCAGGCCCGGCCTCCACTGTGAGGCGTTGCATGCGCAGCGGGGCGTGGCGCAGCACGGCTGGCTGGGCCTCCATTGTGAGGCGTTGCAAGTACAGCTGGGCGTAGCACATGGCAGCTGGCTCCGCTTCGATTGTGAGGCAATACTTATTCTAAGGGGTGCGGCACAGCGTGGCAGCCCCGGCCTGTATTGTGAGGCGCTGGAAGTGCAGGGGGGCGCAGCGCAGCATAGCGGCCCCGGCCTCCATTGTGAGGCGGTGCCAGTACAGCGTGGCGCAGTGCGGTGCGGTGCAGCGCGGCAGCCTTGGCCTCTATTGTGAGGTGGTTGAAGTGCAGCGGGCGAGGCGCAGCGCGGCGGCCCCGGACTCCATTGTCAGGCGCTGAAAGTAGAGAAGGGCGCGGCACAGCGCGGCACGCCCGGCCTTCATTATTAGGCGGTGCAAGTGCAGCGTGGCACAGCGCAGCGCTTTGCACACAGACTCCATTGTCAGGCGGTGCACGTGCAGAAGGGCGCAGCACAGCGCGGCAGCCCCGGCCTCCATTGTGTGGCGGTGCAATTACAGCGGGGCTTGGGGCAGCGCAGCAGCTCCAGCCTGCATTGTGAGGCAGTGCAAGTGCAGCGGGGCATGGCACAGGGCAGCATCCCTGGCCTCCATTGTGAGGCGGTGCAAATACAGCACAGAACAGTGCTGCGCGGCAGGCCCGGCCTCCACTGTGAGGCGTTGCATGCGCAGCGGGGCGTGGCGCAGCACGGCTGGCTGGGCCTCCATTGTGAGGCGTTGCAAGTACAGCTGGGCGTAGCACATGGCAGCTGGCTCCGCTTCGATTGTGAGGCAATACTTATTCTAAGGGGTGCGGCACAGCGTGGCAGCCCCGGCCTGTATTGTGAGGCGCTGGAAGTGCAGGGGGGCGCAGCGCAGCATAGCGGCCCCGGCCTCCATTGTGAGGCGGTGCCAGTACAGCGTGGCGCAGTGCGGTGCGGTGCAGCGCGGCAGCCTTGGCCTCTATTGTGAGGTGGTTGAAGTGCAGCGGGCGAGGCGCAGCGCGGCGGCCCCGGACTCCATTGTCAGGCGCTGAAAGTAGAGAGGGGCGCGGCGCAGCGCGGCACGCCCGGCCTTCATTATTAGGCGGTGCAAGTGCAGCGTGGCACAGCGCAGCGCTTTGCACACAGACTCCATTGTCAGGCGGTGCACGTGCAGAAGGGCGCAGCACAGCGCGGCAGCCCCGGCCTCCATTGTGTGGCGGTGCAATTACAGCGGGGCTTGGGGCAGCGCAGCAGCTCCAGCCTGCATTGTGAGGCAGTGCAAGTGCAGCGGGGCATGGCACAGGGCAGCATCCCTGGCCTCCATTGTGAGGCGGTGCAAATACAGCACAGAACAGTGCTGCGCGGCAGGCCCGGCCTCCACTGTGAGGCGTTGCATGCGCAGCGGGGCGTGGCGCAGCACGGCTGGCTGGGCCTCCATTGTGAGGCGTTGCAAGTACAGCTGGGCGTAGCACATGGCAGCTGGCTCCGCTTCGATTGTGAGGCAATACTTATTCTAAGGGGTGCGGCACAGCGTGGCAGCCCCGGCCTGTATTGTGAGGCGCTGGAAGTGCAGGGGGGCGCAGCGCAGCATAGCGGCCCCGGCCTCCATTGTGAGGCGGTGCCAGTACAGCGTGGCGCAGTGCGGTGCGGTGCAGCGCGGCAGCCTTGGCCTCTATTGTGAGGTGGTTGAAGTGCAGCGGGCGAGGCGCAGCGCGGCGGCCCCGGACTCCATTGTCAGGCGCTGAAAGTAGAGAGGGGCGCGGCGCAGCGCGGCACGCCCGGCCTTCATTATTAGGCGGTGCAAGTGCAGCGTGGCACAGCGCAGCGCTTTGCACACAGACTCCATTGTCAGGCGGTGCACGTGCAGAAGGGCGCAGCACAGCGCGGCAGCCCCGGCCTCCATTGTGTGGCGGTGCAATTACAGCGGGGCTTGGGGCAGCGCAGCAGCTCCAGCCTGCATTGTGAGGCAGTGCAAGTGCAGCGGGGCGCCACGCAGCACAATGCCCCTGGCCTGCATTGTGAGGCAGTGCAAGTGCAGCGGGGCGTGGCACAGGGCGGCATCCCTGGCCTCCATTGTGAGGCGGTGCAAATACAGCACAGAACAGTGCTGCGCGGCAGGCCCGGCCTCCACTGTGAGGCGTTGCATGCGCAGCGGGGCGTGGCGCAGCACGGCTGGCTGGGCCTCCATTGTGAGGCGTTGCAAGTACAGCTGGGCGTAGCACATGGCAGCTGGCTCCGCTTCGATTGTGAGGCAATACTTATTCTAAGGGGTGCGGCACAGCGTGGCAGCCCCGGCCTGTATTGTGAGGCGCTGGAAGTGCAGGGGGGCGCAGCGCAGCATAGCGGCCCCGGCCTCCATTGTGAGGCGGTGCCAGTACAGCGTGGCGCAGTGCGGTGCGGTGCAGCGCGGCAGCCTTGGCCTCTATTGTGAGGTGGTTGAAGTGCAGCGGGCGAGGCGCAGCGCGGCGGCCCCGGACTCCATTGTCAGGCGCTGAAAGTAGAGAAGGGCGCGGCACAGCGCGGCACGCCCGGCCTTCATTATTAGGCGGTGCAAGTGCAGCGTGGCACAGCGCAGCGCTTTGCACACAGACTCCATTGTCAGGCGGTGCACGTGCAGAAGGGCGCAGCACAGCGCGGCAGCCCCGGCCTCCATTGTGTGGCGGTGCAATTACAGCGGGGCTTGGGGCAGCGCAGCAGCTCCAGCCTGCATTGTGAGGCAGTGCAAGTGCAGCGGGGCATGGCACAGGGCAGCATCCCTGGCCTCCATTGTGAGGCGGTGCAAATACAGCACAGAACAGTGCTGCGCGGCAGGCCCGGCCTCCACTGTGAGGCGTTGCATGCGCAGCGGGGCGTGGCGCAGCACGGCTGGCTGGGCCTCCATTGTGAGGCGTTGCAAGTACAGCTGGGCGTAGCACATGGCAGCTGGCTCCGCTTCGATTGTGAGGCAATACTTATTCTAAGGGGTGCGGCACAGCGTGGCAGCCCCGGCCTGTATTGTGAGGCGCTGGAAGTGCAGGGGGGCGCAGCGCAGCATAGCGGCCCCGGCCTCCATTGTGAGGCGGTGCCAGTACAGCGTGGCGCAGTGCGGTGCGGTGCAGCGCGGCAGCCTTGGCCTCTATTGTGAGGTGGTTGAAGTGCAGCGGGCGAGGCGCAGCGCGGCGGCCCCGGACTCCATTGTCAGGCGCTGAAAGTAGAGAAGGGCGCGGCACAGCGCGGCACGCCCGGCCTTCATTATTAGGCGGTGCAAGTGCAGCGTGGCACAGCGCAGCGCTTTGCACACAGACTCCATTGTCAGGCGGTGCACGTGCAGAAGGGCGCAGCACAGCGCGGCAGCCCCGGCCTCCATTGTGTGGCGGTGCAATTACAGCGGGGCTTGGGGCAGCGCAGCAGCTCCAGCCTGCATTGTGAGGCAGTGCAAGTGCAGCGGGGCGCCACGCAGCACAATGCCCCTGCCCTGCATTGTGAGGCAGTGCAAGTGCAGCGGGGCATGGCACAGGGCAGCATCCCTGGCCTCCATTGTGAGGCGGTGCAAATACAGCACAGAACAGTGCTGCGCGGCAGGCCCGGCCTCCACTGTGAGGCGTTGCATGCGCAGCGGGGCGTGGCGCAGCACGGCTGGCTGGGCCTCCATTGTGAGGCGTTGCAAGTACAGCTGGGCGTAGCACATGGCAGCTGGCTCCGCTTCGATTGTGAGGCAATACAAGTTCTAAGGGGTGCGGCACAGCGTGGCAGCCCCGGCCTGTATTGTGAGGCGCTGGAAGTGCAGGGGGGCGCAGCGCAGCATAGCGGCCCCGGCCTCCATTGTGAGGCGGTGCCAGTACAGCGTGGCGCAGTGCGGTGCGGTGCAGCGCGGCAGCCTTGGCCTCTATTGTGAGGTGGTTGAAGTGCAGCGGGCGAGGCGCAGCGCGGCGGCCCCGGACTCCATTGTCAGGCGCTGAAAGTAGAGAAGGGCGCGGCACAGCGCGGCACGCCCGGCCTTCATTATTAGGCGGTGCAAGTGCAGCGTGGCACAGCGCAGCGCTTTGCACACAGACTCCATTGTCAGGCGGTGCACGTGCAGAAGGGCGCAGCACAGCGCGGCAGCCCCGGCCTCCATTGTGTGGCGGTGCAATTACAGCGGGGCTTGGGGCAGCGCAGCAGCTCCAGCCTGCATTGTGAGGCAGTGCAAGTGCAGCGGGGCATGGCACAGGGCAGCATCCCTGGCCTCCATTGTGAGGCGGTGCAAATACAGCACAGAACAGTGCTGCGCGGCAGGCCCGGCCTCCACTGTGAGGCGTTGCATGCGCAGCGGGGCGTGGCGCAGCACGGCTGGCTGGGCCTCCATTGTGAGGCGTTGCAAGTACAGCTGGGCGTAGCACATGGCAGCTGGCTCCGCTTCGATTGTGAGGCAATACTTATTCTAAGGGGTGCGGCACAGCGTGGCAGCCCCGGCCTGTATTGTGAGGCGCTGGAAGTGCAGGGGGGCGCAGCGCAGCATAGCGGCCCCGGCCTCCATTGTGAGGCGGTGCCAGTACAGCGTGGCGCAGTGCGGTGCGGTGCAGCGCGGCAGCCTTGGCCTCTATTGTGAGGTGGTTGAAGTGCAGCGGGCGAGGCGCAGCGCGGCGGCCCCGGACTCCATTGTCAGGCGCTGAAAGTAGAGAAGGGCGCGGCACAGCGCGGCACGCCCGGCCTTCATTATTAGGCGGTGCAAGTGCAGCGTGGCACAGCGCAGCGCTTTGCACACAGACTCCATTGTCAGGCGGTGCACGTGCAGAAGGGCGCAGCACAGCGCGGCAGCCCCGGCCTCCATTGTGTGGCGGTGCAATTACAGCGGGGCTTGGGGCAGCGCAGCAGCTCCAGCCTGCATTGTGAGGCAGTGCAAGTGCAGCGGGGCGTGGCACAGGGCGGCATCCCTGGCCTCCATTGTGAGGCGGTGCAAATACAGCACAGAACAGTGCTGCGCGGCAGGCCCGGCCTCCACTGTGAGGCGTTGCATGCGCAGCGGGGCGTGGCGCAGCACGGCTGGCTGGGCCTCCATTGTGAGGCGTTGCAAGTACAGCTGGGCGTAGCACATGGCAGCTGGCTCCGCTTCGATTGTGAGGCAATACTTATTCTAAGGGGTGCGGCACAGCGTGGCAGCCCCGGCCTGTATTGTGAGGCGCTGGAAGTGCAGGGGGGCGCAGCGCAGCATAGCGGCCCCGGCCTCCATTGTGAGGCGGTGCCAGTACAGCGTGGCGCAGTGCGGTGCGGTGCAGCGCGGCAGCCTTGGCCTCTATTGTGAGGTGGTTGAAGTGCAGCGGGCGAGGCGCAGCGCGGCGGCCCCGGACTCCATTGTCAGGCGCTGAAAGTAGAGAAGGGCGCGGCACAGCGCGGCACGCCCGGCCTTCATTATTAGGCGGTGCAAGTGCAGCGTGGCACAGCGCAGCGCTTTGCACACAGACTCCATTGTCAGGCGGTGCACGTGCAGAAGGGCGCAGCACAGCGCGGCAGCCCCGGCCTCCATTGTGTGGCGGTGCAATTACAGCGGGGCTTGGGGCAGCGCAGCAGCTCCAGCCTGCATTGTGAGGCAGTGCAAGTGCAGCGGGCATGGCACAGGGCAGCATCCCTGGCCTCCATTGTGAGGCGGTGCAAATACAGCACAGAACAGTGCTGCGCGGCAGGCCCGGCCTCCACTGTGAGGCGTTGCATGCGCAGCGGGGCGTGGCGCAGCACGGCTGGCTGGGCCTCCATTGTGAGGCGTTGCAAGTACAGCTGGGCGTAGCACATGGCAGCTGGCTCCGCTTCGATTGTGAGGCAATACTTATTCTAAGGGGTGCGGCACAGCGTGGCAGCCCCGGCCTGTATTGTGAGGCGCTGGAAGTGCAGGGGGGCGCAGCGCAGCATAGCGGCCCCGGCCTCCATTGTGAGGCGGTGCCAGTACAGCGTGGCGCAGTGCGGTGCGGTGCAGCGCGGCAGCCTTGGCCTCTATTGTGAGGTGGTTGAAGTGCAGCGGGCGAGGCGCAGCGCGGCGGCCCCGGACTCCATTGTCAGGCGCTGAAAGTAGAGAAGGGCGCGGCGCAGCGCGGCACGCCCGGCCTTCATTATTAGGCGGTGCAAGTGCAGCGTGGCACAGCGCAGCGCTTTGCACACAGACTCCATTGTCAGGCGGTGCACGTGCAGAAGGGCGCAGCACAGCGCGGCAGCCCCGGCCTCCATTGTGTGGCGGTGCAATTACAGCGGGGCTTGGGGCAGCGCAGCAGCTCCAGCCTGCATTGTGAGGCAGTGCAAGTGCAGCGGGGCGCCACGCAGCACAATGGCCGTCGCCTGCATTGTGAGGCAGTGCAAGTGCAGCGGGGCGTGGCACAGGGCGGCATCCCTGGCCTCCATTGTGAGGCGGTGCAAATACAGCACAGAACAGTGCTGCGCGGCAGGCCCGGCCTCCACTGTGAGGCGTTGCATGCGCAGCGGGGCGTGGCGCAGCACGGCTGGCTGGGCCTCCATTGTGAGGCGTTGCAAGTACAGCTGGGCGTAGCACATGGCAGCTGGCTCCGCTTCGATTGTGAGGCAATACTTATTCTAAGGGGTGCGGCACAGCGTGGCAGCCCCGGCCTGTATTGTGAGGCGCTGGAAGTGCAGGGGGGCGCAGCGCAGCATAGCGGCCCCGGCCTCCATTGTGAGGCGGTGCCAGTACAGCGTGGCGCAGTGCGGTGCGGTGCAGCGCGGCAGCCTTGGCCTCTATTGTGAGGTGGTTGAAGTGCAGCGGGCGAGGCGCAGCGCGGCGGCCCCGGACTCCATTGTCAGGCGCTGAAAGTAGAGAAGGGCGCGGCACAGCGCGGCACGCCCGGCCTTCATTATTAGGCGGTGCAAGTGCAGCGTGGCACAGCGCAGCGCTTTGCACACAGACTCCATTGTCAGGCGGTGCACGTGCAGAAGGGCGCAGCACAGCGCGGCAGCCCCGGCCTCCATTGTGTGGCGGTGCAATTACAGCGGGGCTTGGGGCAGCGCAGCAGCTCCAGCCTGCATTGTGAGGCAGTGCAAGTGCAGCGGGGCATGGCACAGGGCAGCATCCCTGGCCTCCATTGTGAGGCGGTGCAAATACAGCACAGAACAGTGCTGCGCGGCAGGCCCGGCCTCCACTGTGAGGCGTTGCATGCGCAGCGGGGCGTGGCGCAGCACGGCTGGCTGGGCCTCCATTGTGAGGCGTTGCAAGTACAGCTGGGCGTAGCACATGGCAGCTGGCTCCGCTTCGATTGTGAGGCAATACTTATTCTAAGGGGTGCGGCACAGCGTGGCAGCCCCGGCCTGTATTGTGAGGCGCTGGAAGTGCAGGGGGGCGCAGCGCAGCATAGCGGCCCCGGCCTCCATTGTGAGGCGGTGCCAGTACAGCGTGGCGCAGTGCGGTGCGGTGCAGCGCGGCAGCCTTGGCCTCTATTGTGAGGTGGTTGAAGTGCAGCGGGCGAGGCGCAGCGCGGCGGCCCCGGACTCCATTGTCAGGCGCTGAAAGTAGAGAAGGGCGCGGCACAGCGCGGCACGCCCGGCCTTCATTATTAGGCGGTGCAAGTGCAGCGTGGCACAGCGCAGCGCTTTGCACACAGACTCCATTGTCAGGCGGTGCACGTGCAGAAGGGCGCAGCACAGCGCGGCAGCCCCGGCCTCCATTGTGTGGCGGTGCAATTACAGCGGGGCTTGGGGCAGCGCAGCAGCTCCAGCCTGCATTGTGAGGCAGTGCAAGTGCAGCGGGGCATGGCACAGGGCAGCATCCCTGGCCTCCATTGTGAGGCGGTGCAAATACAGCACAGAACAGTGCTGCGCGGCAGGCCCGGCCTCCACTGTGAGGCGTTGCATGCGCAGCGGGGCGTGGCGCAGCACGGCTGGCTGGGCCTCCATTGTGAGGCGTTGCAAGTACAGCTGGGCGTAGCACATGGCAGCTGGCTCCGCTTCGATTGTGAGGCAATACTTATTCTAAGGGGTGCGGCACAGCGTGGCAGCCCCGGCCTGTATTGTGAGGCGCTGGAAGTGCAGGGGGGCGCAGCGCAGCATAGCGGCCCCGGCCTCCATTGTGAGGCGGTGCCAGTACAGCGTGGCGCAGTGCGGTGCGGTGCAGCGCGGCAGCCTTGGCCTCTATTGTGAGGTGGTTGAAGTGCAGCGGGCGAGGCGCAGCGCGGCGGCCCCGGACTCCATTGTCAGGCGCTGAAAGTAGAGAAGGGCGCGGCGCAGCGCGGCACGCCCGGCCTTCATTATTAGGCGGTGCAAGTGCAGCGTGGCACAGCGCAGCGCTTTGCACACAGACTCCATTGTCAGGCGGTGCACGTGCAGAAGGGCGCAGCACAGCGCGGCAGCCCCGGCCTCCATTGTGTGGCGGTGCAATTACAGCGGGGCTTGGGGCAGCGCAGCAGCTCCAGCCTGCATTGTGAGGCAGTGCAAGTGCAGCGGGGCATTGCACAGGGCAGCATCCCTGGCCTCCATTGTGAGGCGGTGCAAATACAGCACAGAACAGTGCTGCGCGGCAGGCCCGGCCTCCACTGTGAGGCGTTGCATGCGCAGCGGGGCGTGGCGCAGCACGGCTGGCTGGGCCTCCATTGTGAGGCGTTGCAAGTACAGCTGGGCGTAGCACATGGCAGCTGGCTCCGCTTCGATTGTGAGGCAATACTTATTCTAAGGGGTGCGGCACAGCGTGGCAGCCCCGGCCTGTATTGTGAGGCGCTGGAAGTGCAGGGGGGCGCAGCGCAGCATAGCGGCCCCGGCCTCCATTGTGAGGCGGTGCCAGTACAGCGTGGCGCAGTGCGGTGCGGTGCAGCACGGCAGCCTTGGCCTCTATTGTGAGGTGGTTGAAGTGCAGCGGGCGAGGCGCAGCGCGGCGGCCCCGGACTCCATTGTCAGGCGCTGAAAGTAGAGAAGGGCGCGGCACAGCGCGGCACGCCCGGCCTTCATTATTAGGCGGTGCAAGTGCAGCGTGGCACAGCGCAGCGCTTTGCACACAGACTCCATTGTCAGGCGGTGCACGTGCAGAAGGGCGCAGCACAGCGCGGCAGCCCCGGCCTCCATTGTGTGGCGGTGCAATTACAGCGGGGCTTGGGGCAGCGCAGCAGCTCCAGCCTGCATTGTGAGGCAGTGCAAGTGCAGCGGGGCATGGCACAGGGCGGCATCCCTGGCCTCCATTGTGAGGCGGTGCAAATACAGCACAGAACAGTGCTGCGCGGCAGGCCCGGCCTCCACTGTGAGGCGTTGCATGCGCAGCGGGGCGTGGCGCAGCACGGCTGGCTGGGCCTCCATTGTGAGGCGTTGCAAGTACAGCGGGCGTAGCACATGGCAGCTGGCTCCGCTTCGATTGTGAGGCAATACTTATTCTAAGGGGTGCGGCACAGCGTGGCAGCCCCGGCCTGTATTGTGAGGCGCTGGAAGTGCAGGGGGGCGCAGCGCAGCATAGCGGCCCCGGCCTCCATTGTGAGGCGGTGCCAGTACAGCGTGGCGCAGTGCGGTGCGGTGCAGCGCGGCAGCCTTGGCCTCTATTGTGAGGTGGTTGAAGTGCAGCGGGCGAGGCGCAGCGCGGCGGCCCCGGACTCCATTGTCAGGCGCTGAAAGTAGAGAAGGGCGCGGCGCAGCGCGGCACGCCCGGCCTTCATTATTAGGCGGTGCAAGTGCAGCGTGGCACAGCGCAGCGCTTTGCACACAGACTCCATTGTCAGGCGGTGCACGTGCAGAAGGGCGCAGCACAGCGCGGCAGCCCCGGCCTCCATTGTGTGGCGGTGCAATTACAGCGGGGCTTGGGGCAGCGCAGCAGCTCCAGCCTGCATTGTGAGGCAGTGAAAGTGCAGCGGGGCATGGCACAGGGCAGCATCCCTGGCCTCCATTGTGAGGCGGTGCAAATACAGCACAGAACAGTGCTGCGCGGCAGGCCCGGCCTCCACTGTGAGGCATTGCATGCGCAGCGGGGCGTGGCGCAGCACGGCTGGCTGGGCCTCCATTGTGAGGCGTTGCAAGTACAGCTGGGCGTAGCACATGGCAGCTGGCTCCGCTTCGATTGTGAGGCAATACTTATTCTAAGGGGTGCGGCACAGCGTGGCAGCCCCGGCCTGTATTGTGAGGCGCTGGAAGTGCAGGGGGGCGCAGCGCAGCATAGCGGCCCCGGCCTCCATTGTGAGGCGGTGCCAGTACAGCGTGGCGCAGTGCGGTGCGGTGCAGCGCGGCAGCCTTGGCCTCTATTGTGAGGTGGTTGAAGTGCAGCGGGCGAGGCGCAGCGCGGCGGCCCCGGACTCCATTGTCAGGCGCTGAAAGTAGAGAAGGGCGCGGCGCAGCGCGGCACGCCCGGCCTTCATTATTAGGCGGTGCAAGTGCAGCGTGGCACAGCGCAGCGCTTTGCACACAGACTCCATTGTCAGGCGGTGCACGTGCAGAAGGGCGCAGCACAGCGCGGCAGCCCCGGCCTCCATTGTGTGGCGGTGCAATTACAGCGGGCTTGGGGCAGCGCAGCAGCTCCAGCCTGCATTGTGAGGCAGTGCAAGTGCAGCGGGGCATGGCACAGGGCAGCATCCCTGGCCTCCATTGTGAGGCGGTGCAAATACAGCACAGAACAGTGCTGCGCGGCAGGCCCGGCCTCCACTGTGAGGCGTTGCATGCGCAGCGGGGCGTGGCGCAGCACGGCTGGCTGGGCCTCCATTGTGAGGCGTTGCAAGTACAGCTGGGCGTAGCACATGGCAGCTGGCTCCGCTTCGATTGTGAGGCAATACTTATTCTAAGGGGTGCGGCACAGCGTGGCAGCCCCGGCCTGTATTGTGAGGCGCTGGAAGTGCAGGGGGGCGCAGCGCAGCATAGCGGCCCCGGCCTCCATTGTGAGGCGGTGCCAGTACAGCGTGGCGCAGTGCGGTGCGGTGCAGCGCGGCAGCCTTGGCCTCTATTGTGAGGTGGTTGAAGTGCAGCGGGCGAGGCGCAGCGCGGCGGCCCCGGACTCCATTGTCAGGCGCTGAAAGTAGAGAAGGGCGCGGCACAGCGCGGCACGCCCGGCCTTCATTATTAGGCGGTGCAAGTGCAGCGTGGCACAGCGCAGCGCTTTGCACACAGACTCCATTGTCAGGCGGTGCACGTGCAGAAGGGCGCAGCACAGCGCGGCAGCCCCGGCCTCCATTGTGTGGCGGTGCAATTACAGCGGGGCTTGGGGCAGCGCAGCAGCTCCAGCCTGCATTGTGAGGCAGTGCAAGTGCAGCGGGGCAGGCACAGGGCAGCATCCCTGGCCTCCATTGTGAGGCGGTGCAAATACAGCACAGAACAGTGCTGCGCGGCAGGCCCGGCCTCCAGTGTGAGGCGTTGCATGCGCAGCGGGGCGTGGCGCAGCACGGCTGGCTGGGCCTCCATTGTGAGGCGTTGCAAGTACAGCTGGGCGTAGCACATGGCAGCTGGCTCCGCTTCGATTGTGAGGCAATACTTATTCTAAGGGGTGCGGCACAGCGTGGCAGCCCCGGCCTGTATTGTGAGGCGCTGGAAGTGCAGGGGGGCGCAGCGCAGCATAGCGGCCCCGGCCTCCATTGTGAGGCGGTGCCAGTACAGCGTGGCGCAGTGCGGTGCGGTGCAGCGCGGCAGCCTTGGCCTCTATTGTGAGGTGGTTGAAGTGCAGCGGGCGAGGCGCAGCGCGGCGGCCCCGGACTCCATTGTCAGGCGCTGAAAGTAGAGAAGGGCGCGGCGCAGCGCGGCACGCCCGGCCTTCATTATTAGGCGGTGCAAGTGCAGCGTGGCACAGCGCAGCGCTTTGCACACAGACTCCATTGTCAGGCGGTGCACGTGCAGAAGGGCGCAGCACAGCGCGGCAGCCCCGGCCTCCATTGTGTGGCGGTGCAATTACAGCGGGGCTTGGGGCAGCGCAGCAGCTCCAGCCTGCATTGTGAGGCAGTGCAAGTGCAGCGGGGCACCACGCAGCACAATGCCCCTGGCCTGCATTGTGAGGCAGTGCAAGTGCAGCGGGGCATGGCACAGGGCAGCATCCCTGGCCTCCATTGTGAGGCGGTGCAAATACAGCACAGAACAGTGCTGCGCGGCAGGCCCGGCCTCCACTGTGAGGCGTTGCATGCGCAGCGGGGCGTGGCGCAGCACGGCTGGCTGGGCCTCCATTGTGAGGCGTTGCAAGTACAGCTGGGCGTAGCACATGGCAGCTGGCTCCGCTTCGATTGTGAGGCAATACTTATTCTAAGGGGTGCGGCACAGCGTGGCAGCCCCGGCCTGTATTGTGAGGCGCTGGAAGTGCAGAGGGGCGCAGCGCAGCATAGCGGCCCCGGCCTCCATTGTGAGGCGGTGCCAGTACAGCGTGGCGCAGTGCGGTGCGGTGCAGCGCGGCAGCCTTGGCCTCTATTGTGAGGTGGTTGAAGTGCAGCGGGCGAGGCGCAGCGCGGCGGCCCCGGACTCCATTGTCAGGCGCTGAAAGTAGAGAAGGGCGCGGCGCAGCGCGGCACGCCCGGCCTTCATTATTAGGCGGTGCAAGTGCAGTGTAGCACAGCGCAGCGCTTTGCACACAGACTCCATTGTCAGGCGGTGCACGTGCAGAAGGGCGCAGCACAGCGCGGCAGCCCCGGCCTCCATTGTGTGGCGGTGCAATTACAGCGGGGCTTGGGGCAGCGCAGCAGCTCCAGCCTGCATTGTGAGGCAGTGAAAGTGCAGCGGGGCATGGCACAGGGCAGCATCCCTGGCCTCCATTGTGAGGCGGTGCAAATACAGCACAGAACAGTGCTGCGCGGCAGGCCCGGCCTCCACTGTGAGGCGTTGCATGCGCAGCGGGGCGTGGCGCAGCACGGCTGGCTGGGCCTCCATTGTGAGGCGTTGCAAGTACAGCTGGGCGTAGCACATGGCAGCTGGCTCCGCTTCGATTGTGAGGCAATACTTATTCTAAGGGGTGCGGCACAGCGTGGCAGCCCCGGCCTGTATTGTGAGGCGCTGGAAGTGCAGGGGGGCGCAGCGCAGCATAGCGGCCCCGGCCTCCATTGTGAGGCGGTGCCAGTACAGCGTGGCGCAGTGCGGTGCGGTGCAGCGCGGCAGCCTTGGCCTCTATTGTGAGGTGGTTGAAGTGCAGCGGGCGAGGCGCAGCGCGGCGGCCCCGGACTCCATTGTCAGGCGCTGAAAGTAGAGAAGGGCGCGGCGCAGCGCGGCACGCCCGGCCTTCATTATTAGGCGGTGCAAGTGCAGCGTGGCACAGCGCAGCGCTTTGCACACAGACTCCATTGTCAGGCGGTGCACGTGCAGAAGGGCGCAGCACAGCGCGGCAGCCCCGGCCTCCATTGTGTGGCGGTGCAATTACAGCGGGGCTTGGGGCAGCGCAGCAGCTCCAGCCTGCATTGTGAGGCAGTGCAAGTGCAGCGGGGCATGGCACAGGGCAGCATCCCTGGCCTCCATTGTGAGGCGGTGCAAATACAGCACAGAACAGTGCTGCGCGGCAGGCCCGGCCTCCACTGTGAGGCGTTGCATGCGCAGCGGGGCGTGGCGCAGCACGGCTGGCTGGGCCTCCATTGTGAGGCGTTGCAAGTACAGCTGGGCGTAGCACATGGCAGCTGGCTCCGCTTCGATTGTGAGGCAATACTTATTCTAAGGGGTGCGGCACAGCATGGCAGCCCCGGCCTGTATTGTGAGGCGCTGGAAGTGCAGGGGGGCGCAGCGCAGCATAGCGGCCCCGGCCTCCATTGTGAGGCGGTGCCAGTACAGCGTGGCGCAGTGCGGTGCGGTGCAGCGCGGCAGCCTTGGCCTCTATGTGAGGTGGTTGAAGTGCAGCGGGCGAGGCGCAGCGCGGCGGCCCCGGACTCCATTGTCAGGCGCTGAAAGTAGAGAAGGGCGCGGCACAGCGCGGCACGCCCGGCCTTCATTATTAGGCGGTGCAAGTGCAGCGTGGCACAGCGCAGCGCTTTGCACACAGACTCCAATGTCAGGCGGTGCACGTGCAGAAGGGCGCAGCACAGCGCGGCAGCCCCGGCCTCCATTGTGTGGTGGTGCAATTACAGCGGGGCTTGGGGCAGCGCAGCAGCTCCAGCCTGCATTGTGAGGCAGTGCAAGTGCAGCGGGGCGCCACGCAGCACAATGCACCTGGCCTGCATTGTGAGGCAGTGCAAGTGCAGCGGGGCGTGGCACAGGGCGGCATCCCTGGCCTCCATTGTGAGGCGGTGCAAATACAGCACAGAACAGTGCTGCGCGGCAGGCCCGGCCTCCACTGTGAGGCGTTGCATGCGCAGCGGGGCGTGGCGCAGCACGGCTGGCTGGGCCTCCATTGTGAGGCGTTGCAAGTACAGCTGGGCGTAGCACATGGCAGCTGGCTCCGCTTCGATTGTGAGGCAATACTTATTCTAAGGGGTGCGGCACAGCGTGGCAGCCCCGGCCTGTATTGTGAGGTGCTAGAAGTGCAGGGGGGCGCAGCGCAGCATAGCGGCCCCGGCCTCCATTGTGAGGCGGTGCCAGTACAGCGTGGCGCAGTGCGGTGCGGTGCAGCGCGGCAGCCTTGGCCTCTATTGTGAGGTGGTTGAAGTGCAGCGGGCGAGGCGCAGCGCGGCAACCCCGGACTCCATTGTCAGGCGCTGAAAGTAGAGAAGGGCGCGGCGCAGCGCGGCACGCCCGGCCTTCATTATTAGGCGGTGCAAGTGCAGCGTGGCACAGCGCAGCGCTTTGCACACAGACTCCATTGTCAGGCGGTGCACGTGCAGAAGGGCGCAGCACAGCGCGGCAGCCCCGGCCTCCATTGTGTGGCGGTGCAATTACAGCGGGGCTTGGGGCAGCGCAGCAGCTCCAGCCTGCATTGTGAGGCAGTGAAATGCAGCGTGGCATGGCACAGGGCAGCATCCCTGGCCTCCATTGTGAGGCGGTGCAAATGCAGCAGTGCGCAGTGCTGCGCGGCAGGCCCGGCCTCCATTGTGAGGCGTTGCATGC
>NW_026561471.1:0-36736 GCF_028858705.1 Grus americana
CTGGCTATGATTCAGCACCCCTCAAGCTTGAGGCCTTGCTGCAGAGTGCAATACTGTTGGTTAAAAGCAAAAGTCTGAGCTGGTTTTGTGGCAAAGCTTTTCCTTGGCTTTGCTCGCATTTAGCTCCAAGTCAGCATTTTAGCTTCAATGCAGTTGACTTTGCATAAGCTTATTACCACAGGTCTTTAGTTACTACATTTTCCCCTCCGTTAATGCACACGCAAATAAAGGCAGTCTTTTACCTCATGTTCTCCTTCCTGTGAACTGTCACATACATTTCTAGACTCTCCCTTGTGGAACGGCCCCGCGCTGGGATCAGCAAGCTTACTCCTGCAGAACAGAAGAGACACAAAAGATAAAATGGAGAAAAAAAAAAAAGGCAAGTGGGCAGGTGAAGGGGACAGGAGAGGCAGAAGATGAAGCCTGCGATGCCAGATTTCAACCCAACCTCACCAGCCAACTCTACATGACCTCAGCAACTCTTGAGAAAAAGTATTTACTGCAACCCTGGTGTCTCCAGCGGTCAGCCGGTCTGTTTCTTATTCCCCTTGTGCGTTGGCACTGAAGTACAGGACTGGAGAAGATGATTTTCTTCCCTTTGATTTTATTTAAAGAGCAGACAGATGGTTATGCTGCTGCTTACCTTGTGAAATGATGGAAAAACAAACGACTCTGACTAAAATTTCCAATAGCTGTAACGGGACATCTCTCCCTAGGCAATTCTTACTTAATTATAATCGGGAAAGAAAGGCAGTGGAGCACTGTCCCAGGAAGCAACAAGAACTAGTTGTTTCCTAAAAGATGGCTTCTGCGGCTGGCATCCTGTCTTTTAACGCACTCAGCTACTAATTAGACTACCAGGGAGACAAAATTGGGCTTCTTGGTATTTTGAATGTGCTTCGTCCTGTAAAGTGGCTCAAAATTTGGGTATCCAACCTTGAAAAAAAAGTGGGCAAATATGCTTAGTGCCCTTTTCAGTGGTGATTAGCTGCACACTTGATTACAAAACACTGTTCTTACATTACTGCCATTTCAGAAATGTCCTGTCGTTACACGGCAAACACGGCACATGAACCAGCTATTTCACTCTGCTGGACACGTCTCAGCCAGCTGTCTTTGCAGATGTGGATTAGCTGGGAATCAGTGGCAAGGATTTTAATACCGTTACTACTACAGAGCTGAAACAAACCTACAGGCAGATTATTTACATATATGCATATGCACAAGACAGGCTTTATAGAAACCTTGCATGGCCCTATCTCTTTTCTTGAGCATACGCGGTTTGGTTACACGGGAGACCTCCCGTGTGTTGGTGTACAGGGGCTCAGTCCCATACCTGGCTTTGAAGGGGAGGGATTAGCTAGGAAAGCATTTTCCATGAACGCCTTCCGACACTTGTTTCTTTACAGGCCTGTTACAGACTCACCTGTGCATGTTCTCAGCTGTAACAGGGCAGGTGTAGCATAAATGAAGGGCTTTCATCATATCACTAGGAGGATATACTAATGTCCAGAAGCTGCATAGAGGCATGCACAGTAGCAGTAGGCAGACTGATACATTTTACAAAACATTTTAATCATTTTGAAGGGATTACGGCAGTAAATATTTTTTTTTTCTTTACAAATTGCTATTAATGTATGTGAATTAAATGTGACTAACAGACTTTGCTGACAATGTGCACCATGATGGCATAAGAAACCTGAGTAATAATATCTACCTTCAGCTGCTACTCAGGAAGTGTGAAATCCAGGATTGTATAGCATGAATTTTCAACATTGCTCAGCAGCCAGCACCACATTTGTTTAAGTAGTTCAGCTTTCACTCAGGCTCTTAATAGCTATTTTTGCCTCCTGTTAATAGCTATTTTTGTCTCCTGTTCAGAGAGGAGGGCTATCACTCACCGACCACTTCTGGCTGCTTCCTGGGCAGTGTGGGGCTGCATCCTGGAAGGACCAAACCACCTAGGTCCTGGGCCACCTAGGCGTTTGGCTTTCTCCATAACATCAACAAACAACAAAAGATTCAGCAAAGGAGCAGGAGACAAGGGTAGGCATTATCTCCTCGGTCAGGCCACTGTGCTGTAAAACGGCCAAGAGCTGACCACAACATGTAAAGGAGGAAGGCAGAAATGCTGTAAAACCCTGAGCTATCATGTCAGGTAGTTGTGAGCTGTGGTCTCACATGTACTGTGGTCCTACCTGGACTCAGAGCTCCAGAGAAACCAGGCAGGGGAACTCCTGACCACTGTGTAGCCTGCATATCCCCCATGTGTTTTACGCATTTGATTCAACCCTACTTTAGATGTTAATGTTGCTCTTCGTTAGCATGCCAAACCCATGGGAACATCTAGGTGCTGAACTTCCTTTGAACGTCAACACTTCATTTAGGAACCAAACAGCAGTATGGCTCTCCTAAAGAATCCGGCTGCCAGAGCTGAGCTCTCCCAAGGCTGCCCAGGAGCTCCTGGGATGCTCTGAAACTACCTCCTGGTGCCTGGGTGGTCTGAAGGGGGCCCAGCAGCCTGGCCTCGTACCCTGTGAGAAAGGCTGAGCAGCACTTTGCAATTACTTCAATGGTCAGTCCCTCTCTTTCCTAGCTGTAAAAGAAGCCAACAATACATATAATGAGGACAGAAATATGGAAAAGACACTCCTGGGCCTTATTTTCCTTGGGTATGTAATGTGTGCAGGAAAAAAAAACCTTCCAAAAATTAGTATTCTGCTGTCCTACTTCAATACCACACAGTCTGCAATGAATTGGAAGTGGAACAACTGATTTGTTTTTTAATTAATTTGTCCTTTTTATGTGTGATGACAAGACTGAGCCTTTCTGGCTTGGAGTCTCTTTTCTAGAACTGCATGAAAAAAAAGGTCAAGGATGCTGAATCACACTTCACACAGGGAAGCTCTGAAGCCTCACACGTCTCAGAAAGTGGCTAAGAGCCCTGTGATATTCTGTTTAAAAGGTGGCCAGGACATTGGGAAAAGAATATTTAAGTACCTTGGTAGACCTGAATGGGGGGGAAAAACCCATCTGTTTGTTCTGAACAAAGATAAGGCAGTGTCCCAGGAGTGACCCTGCTTTTTCCTGCATAAAAGGAAGCTAACTGCACTTAAACCTACAAAATAACTGCACCTTTAAGCCAACACGGCTAGCACTTACCTGAATTGGGAATTACTAGGTGACCTCCTAAGGAGTTGAAGGTCCCAAATGCGGTGCACGATGGGTCTGTTTGCCGAGCAAGGCTCTGGTTCTTCATGTTCAGGGTCTCGTTCTCCAGCAGAGACTGCGTAATCTGCGGGGACAGCTTGGAGGAGAAATCAGAGAGGTCATCCTGGGGTGTGACTGCGCCGGAGGTGTTATAAACCTTGATCTTCAGGTTGGGCAGTGGGTCCAGGATTGGAGAATTGGTCATTGGGATTTTATCAGAGACATCATGCAAGGCATAAACAGGACCCCTGTACATGGCTGCAGCAGAAGTGAGGTCTGGTGGCACTGCCAGGAGGTCTGCATTGGAGGTAAGAAAGAAGAACTGTATTACTTCTCTATTCTGATGACTTTCTTCTGGGTAACAATTTGGGTTTGCATTCTGCATTTTGCTTTTTGCCTTTTGTACCAATGGTTAAGATACGCAAAGTTCTTGCAGACTGACCTTCATCTCCTTTTCCATGCATCACTCCAGCAAACTCCCAGGACTTGTACTGCCCCAGTTGCTATGGAATCTAATTGTCATAAAAAATTACAACATGTTTCTGCTCTGAAGACTTTTCACTGGGATCATTCTTCCAGATTGCACTCGGCTTTCCAGTATGATGTGCTTAGCGCCAGGGCAAGATGTTTTCCTTACTCAGTAGGCCTAGTTTATAGACTAATACCCCCTCCCTAAACGCTAAGTGACAATCATTAACCAATTTATCTAATTGGCTTAATGACAGCATTCCTGAAATAACAAACAGAACAAACCTATGAAGTCATCATGCCCACGACTCCCTGCAGTGGGGGATTAGTACCTGCATTACACTTTTTGTAGTTTTGTTTTAAAAGGATCTCCAGCAAAGAAAATTACACTTCTGATCATCCACATGACAACTCTCTTGTCATCTTAACTCTTATTTGGATTTATTCTTCTTGCACACATATTGGGGAAAAAAGAGGAACTCCTCAGCCTAAATATGGATCTTGAAAAAGCCAGCACTACTTTTAGAGTGTTTTTTTTCTGGCCAATGAAGTGTGGAAATAATCAAGCTGTTATGCACCAGTGATAAAAATGCTCATTATTAAATGATGTTCTACCGCAACTTCTTCTTCTACATTGTCTATTGAAAGTACAGTACTTCTTAAACTACTATTTATGCCTGTGGAGACAGGGCACAGTAAAAAAGGCTATTAGTGAAACAAAGGGGAGGAAGATGTGATAGAATTATTGTACTGTAATATCACTCCTCTGATGAATTCTGCCTCCGATGTTTCTGTCAGAGCTTTGCCTTTGATTTAAATTTGATCTGGACCTGTATTTTCCTAAATGTCTATGTTTCACTCTCGCATTCAAGCTCTCTCTTCAGAAGTTAAATTGCTCTATGCTCTTGCGCACATCTGAAAAATGCCAACATGAGTCTTGAGCGCTTGACCATCAGAAAGAAATGGATGTAATCTTTCTCCCTTTTATGAAACGCCAACAAGCATCCAGCAGATATCATTCATGCAGCCCAAGAGACCTTATAGCATCTCCCAGAACTGGTCAACATGGAGTGAAACGACAACTAACCTTGCCTTGCAGCCTTGATGTTAACAGGCTGAAATCCCCCATTTAACGCTGAGGAGTCGATAATATCTGACTCAAAGTCACGGTGGTTCTTGCGATAGACAAACAGGGCCACGACCACGGAAATAGCCAGGCACACGATCACGGCTATGACGATCCCGACGTAGAGAGCAACGTCATCTGAGTCAGGAGCAGCTAGAGGGAGAGAGGCCAGGAACCTTGAAGAAATGTGCTCCACACAGGTACTTTCAAGAAAACACATTCTTATTACTCTCGTTTCCTGCAGATATTTACTACCTTTTTTATAGGTTAATTTAAAATCCATTTCCAAAGCTATATAACAGGTCTATGCCCTTTTGATGGAAAACGATCTTTGATTTGTCTCTAACTTGCGTTCTAACTCCTTCCCTATCTACTCGTTCATCTATCTAGTACCCAGGCTGTGAACTACTAAGCATAACACATGTTGTAGACTTAGTCTCATGAAGCAAATTCACCCTATGAAATAAAATAGTATGTCTTAGTGACATAGTGTCATAATATTGGTATTTAGTGGTTCATCTAATAACAAAAAACATGCTGTGGGTTTTTAAACTTCAGAAACACATATGTATTTGGATAAAAGCTGAAGCAAGCACAATAAATAATGTGGTAATTTACCAAAAGGAAACCAGATTTATTAGAGCCATCTTGTGAGAAAATGGCTATGATATTTCTACTAGCTGCTTATGCTGTATCTTCAGCACTAATTTCAGGCTAATCTCTAGAATCATTATCCACTAGACATTTTTATTCCAAAAGGTCTGAATCTATGATCAAAATTTGATGTACTTCTATACAGTGAAGAATCCCAGTTTTAGAGATAGGGTAATGAAAAAAGTGCAAAAACAAATCAAGACTTTTTTAGTACCTCATTTTCATTAGTTTGAAACATGTGAAATCATTATTTTTTTTTTTTTTTGCTCCCCGCCTTCTAGCCATTTAAGCCAGGCTGCCCTCCAGCCATGGAGGTGAGAGCTGGCAGATGCTGAAAGGGACTGATCGATCTCTGTAAGCTCCTAGCTATCAGACCTTCAACGTACCAGCCACGAAACATCACATTTTTTTCCTCAGCAGTTCAGGAAGCAGATCGCTGAGTTCCAGCCCAAAGAGAAGTTACCCCTCCACCACATTTCTTCCATTTGCTAAGGAAATTTTAATGAGAAGAGGGTTTGTTCTCTCCAGTTTCTGTCTCTGAGGCAGCATCTTCTCCCACTTTCCTCATGCATAAGGGCCGTTACCATTCTGTGTCAACCCGCCGACAGCGAAACACTGTGACGGCTGTCAAGCAAGCAGCGTGCCACTCACTCTGCCGAATAGGTCCCTCTTTGCCTAGTCACACAGAGCTGGCATAGCTGTAAAGCTTGACCCAAGGAACAGCATCAAATTAGCATCCAGGAATGTAAAATCAAACATCAAACTTACAAGAAAATCCATATTCATTCTGCGTTCTCTGTTCAGTTGAAATAGGATAAATGAAACCTTAAAAAGAAAGAAATTAAACAAAAATGGGAACAAAATCAAATTAATGAGGAGAACAAAAAAGGGAAGCATGAAAAATGGTTTAATTAAAAAAAAAAAGGAAAAGAAACTGATGGCACTTTAAAATTCTGATACAGCACAGAATTATGATTTTGCATCCCCTGTCTCCTCCAGAGCCTTACTAAGAATTAATAAGCAGGCAGATTGAATTTCTAAGCCAAAATCGGTCTCGAGTCACTAACTTTGGAGTGCTTAAAGTCTTTCTTTTATTGAGCATAAACTCTAATGGATCTAATTTATTTCAGACATCAAGGGTCATTAGCATATGGAAAGTATTTTTTCCCTATCCCTGCCATATGCTTTAATTCCCAGGACATGTTTGGTGAGGCTCTAAACAGTTTTTTTATTTAATTATAGTAGCTTGCTGTTGATCTAATAGAGCTAAAGGAGACCTGTCGTCACTGGTCAGAGGTTAAATACCCATTCGTGGAGCAGAGTCCATGCACAAAGCCCTCTCTCTCTGTATTTCCCTGGAATTATTTTATCCTGTCTTTAATATATGTTCAATAGCAATTCCTCAGGGAGCAAAGAATTTGTCAGCAAACGGGAAACTGAGTGGCTTCTCCTCGAAATTATTACAAAATCAATAAGGCCCTTGGGGTCATAACATTATTTATTTGAAATGTTTGCAAGCACCGTATATCGACAAAATCATAACGCGATTTACAGCTGTATTTTGGAATGGATAAATAAGAGAGATAATTTCCTTTGTCTTTTCTTTCTGCAGCTCCCACAGCACGGCACACTGGAAGTGCTTAGTTCGCACATGAGTCCTGTGAACTCGCTAAGCCTCTCCCAGCTGCTTTCCATCCATATGGGAAACGAGTGAAATGCTCCAAGTCCCGTCCTGCTGCAAAGGTAAATGGCAAATCCAAAGTAAGAGGGGGAGTCGCTGTCAGGGATGGGATTAGAGTAGGTGTAAGCCAGAAGGTACCTCTCCTCCATCACCTTCCCTTCAGTGCTTTTGAAGGGAATTTCACCCTCTCTCCTTGGATCACACCGCAAGGAGCTCACACAGCCGGGGACTCCCTGCAGGTGAAACGAAATGGAAAATGCACTCCTGCCTAATGCACAGGGCCACATTACAGGCAGACCAGAGTGATAATCCCCAGCTCCCAAAAATGCTGAGTTTGGGTGCTCAGCATCTGTTGTGCTTTACATATCCTACTCTGATCTGACTGTTAATAAATTAAATTAATGTTCCCCAAGTTCAGTCAGCTTTCCCACGATAGTAATTGGTGAGTGATCTCCCTGTCCTTATCTTGACCCACGAGCCTTTCATCATATTTTCTCTCCCCTGTGTAGCTGAGGGCAGTGACAGAGCAGCTTTGGTGGGCACCTGGCCTCCAGCCAGGGTCAACCCACAACATCACAGCAAGAAGAGCTGCTGTTTGATGATGATGATGGTTTTTTTCCCGAAGCATCATGGGGCAGACTGTATCGCCTGTAATATCTATTTAAAACTATTTCACAGTAATGATTCCAGCCTTATAATTACTTCTAGAAATATTCTTACATTCATTTATTTAGTTCTTTGAGGCAAGTTCACCTATGTGTGCTCTCAACACGCATACTCAATCTTTTCTAATAACTGCTTCCTACTTCTACTAGTGTTCTCCAGATATTGGCCATAAAAAGTCAGGCAAGCAACTTCTGGGGGCTTGAGTGAGTGCTCAGCAAGTCTGGGCATGAATTTACAGTACCCTAGTTACTCCCCACTTACTCCCCAGATGAATGCAGAGGCCCATATTTAGTCAACCTCAATTTCAGCTATAGCCTTATGCCCAATATTTCCTTTGGCAAGATGTCTCTGGAGACCAAGAGGCAGCCAGCAGGAAATATGAGGCACAAGGACAAGGTGGAATTTAAGCTGGTTGCATCTCCATATGCCTTTTTGCCTCATACTCAGTTCCACTAGGAAAGCTGAGGATGTCTCGCTGCACTTCATGTGCCCCAGCATGTTCTTGGGGGAGCCAGCACGGGACAACACGAGTGTCCCGTCTCTGCATCACCCACGGAGCTCGAGCTCACCCGCGCAGAGCCGGATCTCTCCCTACGTTGCATTTCAGCTGGCAAGTTTTGCATTCAAGGTTGTGCGCTGTTCCTGCCACATCTGAAGTGATGTAGCAACTGCCATGCAACGGGCACACAGGACTGGATTAGCTGTGATGTTGTTGAAAGCATTCTCTCCTCCCGGGAAAATGGAAATCTAATTTCAAGTCTTTTCAGCAAAATAAACAAGTGTGGTCCTCAAATACTCTAGAATAAATTTACCTCATTGCAACCTCTTCACAGACCCTGTTTGTCACAAATACTTATTTGCATCTTACACAAGTTTGCATAGATTCTCTGACCGATAACCGTGGAGAGCATCCTTGCAGCTACATAAGAGCGACACCAATTTCTTCAAGAAAAATTGTTTGTGTATGTATCCAAAGGCACGTCTATTGAAACGGGAGGATGAGGCGAGGATACTCTGTGCTGCTTCCATTAGCCTCGCAAACCAACGTGCTTAGTAAAGTGAGCTTGATTTTTGTCTCCCGTGTGTGCTCTGAACTGAACCAAGCACCCAACTCCAGAAAACTGTTTCCATGCAAACATAGCCTGGCTTGCACAAGTGTCTGCGAGGACACATTTTCAGCCTGAAAAACAATTTTTTGCTGAGGGCCAAGAGTAACAGCTGACCAACCTGGCTGTAGATGGACAGGTGGCCACTCGTGCTGGATGTAAAGTCCTTGTTGAGGTGACAGCACTACACGAGCTATGCTGTGGTGGTCACACGACCCTGTTTGCTCCCCATATGTGGGCAGGCTTCCCTGGCTGAAGCTAGCACAGACCTTACCTTGGGTTGATTGTCAGTATCCCAGCCACGCTGGCAACCCCAGCCGTCCAGTGGTCAAACACCAGCTCCATTTGCACTTGCAAATTAAGCACGTTTGTCGGAGATCACTCAAACATGGCAACTACAGACGCCTTCTGCCATTTGGGCAGGACTTTTTAGAATAAAACTACTTTTCAACACTTCTTTGTTGTGAAAGTGCTCTTCCAAAAGGGAGCGGGCACTGCAGTGGCAGCGGTAAGGGAAGGCTTGCGGCCATGTGCTGGTGGTGGTGGCTGGGCAGGAGGTAGGGTTATTGCCATGCGGCCAGCACAAGAGCACAGGTATTGCTTTAGAAAGTTGGCTTTCACACTGGTCCCTCTGACTACCCCTTCAAACAATGAGAAAGGACATTTTCATCAGATAATGATGCAAACCTGCTGGGATTAGTAACTGAAATAATGAAGAATGACTTCCCTCCTCTCTTCAAAGTAACTGCAGTGAAAAGAGATCTTTTTCTTGTGTTGGTTTTCTTTTTTTCCCCCTCCTTGTATCAACAGTGCTGCTTTGGCAAGTACCTGAGGGACTTCTACCACGATCATCAAAATTTTTAACGAGGGTGAATTTAGAAAGGTGCTGGTGGGTTTGACTCTGGGAAGGCTGCTGAGGCTGCTGACTCACACTCGGAGCAGCTGGTTTCACAGTGAGCTACTTGCTTTGAGAAAAGTAATTTAAGCTTCTTCCTACAGCTTGTTAGGAAAAGTACAGTTTCAAAGGGGCTTTTGATGTTTTGTTGTGTAACTTACTGCTGGATGAGTAAAATAGTAATAATCATACTTTAGCCCCTTCTGTTTGAGGCTCTCAGAGGCTTACCAAAAGTGGGTATTTATTTCCCTCATTTTACAAGTACCTCACCCTATGTCATACCCGGAGAATCAGTGGGAGGCTTGGGTTAACACACAGAAATTGCACCACTGTAATTGCATGGTAAATGCATTCACTAAAAAGTCTTTAATTAAGTTGATGTTTCTCCATGCATTCTACTTTATATTCAACTTTGGGCTTGTAAATACATTTTTTGTCCCTGTGGAAGTGTTTCTATTAAGTGTTAAAGATGGGCTTTTTTTAACAAAAGTAATTACACTGACACAAATTCTTTGTACCAATGCAGATGTATCATTATAAAGGTGCGTTATGTAGGCATTGCCTATTCTTTTTCTATAAAGCATGTGAAGAGCAATTTAAGCACCTTTATAATGATGTAACACACTGGGAAAAGTGAAGAAGGGTGAACAAATGTCAGATTGTAAAGATAGAAAGATAAACCAGCCCAACGTTGGTATATAGAAAAGACTTCAGCAGGCTTTTTACCAATGCATTTTAACTGAATTGATCACAGTCACATCAGTCACACTTGTACTGATTTGGGGAATTGTGTCCATTTAACTAAATAGATTTTGAAGCTCATTTAATTAGTTTGGTGCAGTTAGTGAAGGCAGATGATCCTCAAACGCTGGAAGTCCAGCCTGAGCATTCTGGTCTCACATGCTTTGCTCTGACCTTCTGGAAATACATTTGTGCCAGAGACCACAGGAAACTCAACGGTGGGTTTCTGTGGCTGAATGGCCTTCAGGCGTTAGCTTTGACAAATAGGCAGGATGACCTTTTTTACAGCATGAATTCATCTGCTGCTACATTCCTTGGGAGGAGCAGATAAACCTTCTGCCGAGTTGGGGAAAAATGAAGCATTTGGGAATGGAAGACTCTCAGACCTACAAAAGATAACTGTGCAGAGATTATGGCACTGACTCCCTGGAGATGGAAATTGAGAAGAGTGTCACCAAATAGTCACCAAAACAACTTTTCTAAGCTCTCTTTTTTCCACTGGGGAAGAATCTACCTGCCAGCATATTCATGTGCATGTGTACACACACACACACACACAGTGCTCAGACTGGGAACTTAGGATCATGACCTAAAATCCTGTGTTTGATTTTACCTAGAAAGCCCTGGGAATATACTGCCTTGGCCTGTGAACTGGCATATTTTAAAGACAACTTTTATCCCTGTGATACAAAGCACTAGGTTACGGATTCATGCAGAGGGAACTTTGTAACTGGCTCCCTTTTTTGTCCTTAATAGATTTTTGCTAGCTTTCTAGTCATGCTGAATTTGTATTAATGGATATCAATTTTAGAGTGAATTGATCAGATTATGAAAATATTTTACTCTGTTGCTTGCAGAAAATAAAATACTCGCATAACAGAGAAAGAAAAATTCCCAGTTCTCCATCTGTGTTTTCCCCAGCTACTCTCTCTCTTCCCAGTAACTAGGTAAGATGGCAGAGTAGCTGAAGGTGATCTTTCTGAGCACTTATTCACTAGGGCTTATACAGTTTGGGTCATATTTACAAAAATATTTACAATTATCCTGCAAGGAAATTGCTTTATACCATTAGCTGCTGAGGTCACGGTTAATGATACGTATTTTGAGACTGTATCAAGGTCAGTGAGAGTTGGAGACATTCACTTTCATTTATAAAGTGAAGACTGCATAAAGCACACTGCAACTGCTTGTTTCTTTAACGCGTCGTATTTTAATCTGGCACCACTTGCTTCTAATCTATAAACACTCTCTACCTTCTATGCAGCAGTTTCAAAAGGAGCTAAGGTCACGTAATTATGGGGCCCTTTTGAAAGCCTAGCCACACGACATGTCTCAATAACATCCTGTTGCAATGAACTCAACAGGTTGAACATAATATGTTGGAACAGCACTTTTCCCCTTTTTGGCTCCAAAGTCAATGCCCTTAAATTGCCTGTAAGAAAAGAAGAGGGCACGCATTCAACTGCTGGCTTGCTTTCTCTCCTTTGAAGGATTTATCCAGTGCAGCAATACTGAAGTAGGAATAAGCTCTTGCTGGCAACAGGCTCTTAACCACAGAGCTATGATGGACAGATGAACAGAGACTAATTCTCACGTGTCAATGCCTAAAATGTGAAGGAAGCAGTTCTCAGATGATTTAAAGTACGTATGGGGTGCATACATTGTGACATGAGAGTTTACTGGAACAACCCTTTGTTTCTCTGCGATACAGACATGTCAGATGAGTTCCAGTATTTAGTAATTCAAAGCCAGCAAGCTAGTAATTTTTCCCACAGCAGTCCCAAACAATATGCACTCAATTGCTCTGTTCTTAATTCCCATGATGAGGTCTTTTTTCAGCATTAATTCAGTTATCTTCCTCTTTCCCCAGCTCCAGTGGCTCAGAATTTTCTTTAAAATCTTTGGGTTTGGCTGAAATTTTCTATAATCAGTCTCGGAAATTATCCTGAAAAGTTCGAGTCAAGTTGGGCTAAGAACCCTAATTATTATTTTTATTAAATTTGGTTTGGTTTGGTTGATTTTTGAGTTCAATGGATCTCAACAGGTAAAGAAAAAGTATATACTGCTGTTTCCAAATGCCAGGGTCTAGAAATTGAACTTGTCTCCCTTTTTCTGTAAAATGCCATTCGTGGTTCAAAGTCAGCCCAATTTCAGATTTTGTAAAACTCTGCACTCCTCGGAAGAGACATCCAGCAATTCTGAATTCCATTATAAAGAGCCATTTCTAAGGTAAAGAAGAAAGGCACTTGCCCCTGCAGCGCTTGCAGTGCCACGACCACAGCAGTGACCTAGCATTACTAGTCCTGCTTCCGCCTTATGCCTCCTTTTGCCTTACCTAGTTTACTTCTCAGCAATTCTACAGCCATCACCAGCTTGCTGAGTTTCTTCATTATTTTTAAAGCAAAATCAAGATGATAAATACAGTGTGCAAAGGCACAAAACTTTCAAAAGAAACTTCGAAGAGCTTTCAAAAATCTTAATTCAGATGCATTGCAATGTTATAGGTTTCCCTATGACGGACAAGCAGTCACATATTCTCACATTAGGAGAAGGAATTTAGGAGACTTAATTTGACATCCCGGAGTCTTGAATTGCTCCATGCAGGTCCCGCTGTCCAGAGACTGCGACTGCACAAGCTTCCAGTACTTCCTTTTCTACAAGGGGACAGATTTAACGGTACAAGTGCAACCTTAGAGTAAACCCTGTATTCTGACTGTTTAGTGGTAAGGTTCACTTAACATGTTGCTAACGCAGATTTACCACAGGAGAAATATTAACAATAATCTTTGAATTGTAATTGCTGTTAATTGTTTCTCTCCCCTGCTATTTCCCAGGAACTCTAGCACATAAACAAGGAGATGGGAGATCTTCTACCTTATTTGTGGTGGTTAAAAATGAAAAAAAAAAACCCCAACCAAACCACAAACAAAGTCCCTGGAGCTGCAAAAAACTCTCAGACAGAATGTGCCCAGCTTCTTCCTATATTTGCTTTTCTAAAGAAAGACCTTCATGTCTGCAGTAATGATGCTGAAGGTCAGATATGCTATCAGGCATCCCAGAGATAATGCACAGTAATTTATTTTCCTTCTAAAGGACTAATTATTGGCATGTTCAGGGTGGGCTAATAAACAGGGAGCTTGAGGTTTTGTGACTGATTATTTACTTGGGTATTATCTCAGATCTTTCCTGAGCGGGCAGGTTAAATGGGGAGTCTCTCTTGTTCTGTCCTTGAACAGGAGTTTATGATATTCTATAATTAAGATTGCAACTATGTTTTCATTTTAAATTAGATTCCTGACATTTTGTTAACATTGTTAGAAAGGTCTTGCCTGAGTTTAAACATGCATGTCATCTATATGGGGGTGGGGGAAGATGGAAGAGTCGGATAACTTGTTGCTAAAATTTGATGTGGATTAGAATAGGCAATTTTGACATTATGCAATCTTTTACAGTTAAGGACTTTGACCTTTTGGCTAAATCTTATGTCAGCCTTTAATATCTTAGAAGCACAGAACCTTAACATTGGGTTTGTTACGCGTGTTCGACAGCAAAAGTAAACACGTCTAGCATCGCAATTTGCTAGATTGTGGTTTTGCAAATTCCACGTTTGCAATGACTGAATGTTAAATAGACTTCCTGGGGCTTGCTTCGTTTTGCAGTTGTAGCGGGCCAAGAGCAAACAGGTTAGAGGGTGAGCTGGAAGGGGGGCAGCACTGAAGAGGGGACACGTGGCAAACAGCTAGATGAAGGAAGGGACAGCTGGAAGAGGATCTAGAAGAGGGGATTCAAACTGTTAGGACTGCTGGAAAAAAGGCTCGCGGAAAGCATGAGTTACCCACATGGATGTTCAGTGACACGTATTGAAACCTCTAGCAGGTCTGTAAGCTCACAGGCAAGGTAACTTGTACTCCCCTGGTTTATAACCTCAAAAATCCCAGAGACTCCCGAATCAACTGATCAGCTCAATGTTCATTTCCCAACTGTGGAAACTTCCTTCCCCGAGATGAGTTTTCATTTAAGGACGCTGCCGATGTTTTTGTTAGTCCTTTATGTAGAACACAGATATAGAAATAGAGAGCACCGAGTTTTACTTCTGATCCTGTCACTCACTCCCTGATGAGCCTCGGGCTGCTCACGTAACCTCGTTCTGCCTGACACCCTGCCAGGGAAGCGAAAATCATGAAATATACCCACCTTTGTACATGGTAAGGAAAATATAAACACTTATTATTGTCACTGTATGGTTGGGTTTTTTTCCCACAATGATGTTAATGTATCAGTTAGACTTTATTATAAGCTTGCCTTTTTCTTTCATCTGAGTAACTTTTTTTTTTTATGTGCAGAGGAATAAGGGAAGAATAACAGAAACACTCAAGGGAATTAAGAAGAATGAAAATTATAGATGGACAAGGTTGGGGTTCTTCTCCTCTCTGCATGGCTATAACATTTTGTTATTAATTAAGATTTTTCAAAACAGCCCAGAGGTCTTAGAGGACTTGCCTTTCATTAAAATTAATGTAGAGGTGGGTCTTTCTGAACTGACTGGGGGAAGACACAGCAATTTCAGTGTCCTGGGTTCTGCTCGTGGCTCTGCACTTCTGTTTTCTCTCAGTGCTTTTATCAGCTTTGAGCAGCAGGTTTTCTATGCAAGAGCTCTCAGTTACAGAGGGCCCACCAGAGTGTGGACACTTCCCAGCTGGGGATTTCTCACGTCGCTACAATAAAAATAAAGATGAGGAGTCGTAACTCTGAGATGTATGCATAAACTCCCTCGGCTGCTACATCATTACATAGCAGTTGAGTTAAACACAGAATAATGCATCATATCAAATAACAATATTACAGCAAACTTCCTCTAGGAACAGATGAGATGCATTCTTCAAATGAATGAAACTCCCCCTGCAAGGGCTCAGTGAAACAGGCCAGGTGGCTAAATCATTATGCTGACAGACTGAACATATTAGAAGTTCTCTCTTGACCCACACGCTCTTAATAAAAGGTTTTATTTCATTCCTCTGCACACACAGGCTTCTGTTGCAGTCTCCCTTGAGAGAGCTTTGCTTACCTCCTGGAGTCTGGAAAACATTCCCCTGCTCTTTGCACACTAATCTGCTCTGGAGTACCAGAGGTCCTCATCAAACTGCTCTGCCCTCTAATTCTTCCCTGAATGCCTGCTTTCAAAACAAGCCAAAAAGGGAAATGAATGCTTATTCCATCAGAAGTTCTGGCATGTTACGTTAAACAAGCAGGGCATGTGCAGAATATATATGTTTAGGGAAGAAAGAGATGTCAGTATCAGGTTAAATCTTGCTTTCTACTCCAGATCTGTGTATAAACAGGCATGGGACTTGAAAAGGGCAGCAGTTAACCATTTCATGCACAAGCATGACAAACTGCATCTTTTTCACTCACTTAGGCGCTATCATTGTAAGAGGGAACCTTATGAACTTCATACTGCCTTTCAGACGAGGATTTCAAAGCGTTCAGCAAATATAGATTTGCTGTCATCATTTCACATCAATTCACTCTCGACTAGAAGGCAGCCTTTTTTTAACAAGGAATGGAATTACTAGTCTGATAATAACATCTTCACCATGGCATAGGTGCCTCTTTCTCAAGTGGTTTATCCGCTATTTGAATTTCCAAGTAGTTAAGCTACATGCAGGGAGAGAACCCAAGTGACCCAAGAGTTAGTCCTGAGTGTGGTCTGTAATGACGGGCGAAGATGTTTTGAATCTCTTCTTCCATTCTTTAGAGTGATAGTAGCACGTCTTAGTCTTTTCATGCTCATTTATTTACATCCAAAGGAATGAAGGAAAAGTCCACAGTGGATCTGATGACACTTGGCAATGATTCACAAGTGGAAATTTCCTTTGGCCCTATTCAATGATGGATTTGCATTCCACATGGTGAGAATGTATAAAGTGAAAAGTTTTCACTACATAGAGCAACAGTACTATTTATGTAACTATATAATCCATAGTCCTCAAGCAACAACACGTGCTTTGGTATTACCTCATTGCTGTAAGATGGCTAGCCCTGTGTTTCGGAAAAAAATTGAAAGCACAACTTAGCCAGCCTTTTCTGAAAAGCCACAGTGGTCTACTAAAGCTGAGAGTGAGCTGAAGAAGGGACACTGGTTGTCTCCCTCTGACTGTGCTTCTACCAGCCCTGCGCATCACAAGCGTGATTTCAGCAAAGACCAACAACTCTACCAGCACGCACAGGCACCAACCTCACGCCTGCGGACTTTCTGTACTTATTCAGGACAGGGCCAATACAGATCTGAACACTGTCACTTCAGATCCTCAACAGAAAGGACACAGGTGACATGCTCTGAGCAGGACAGCTGTGCATCACAACTCATGTAAAAAGCCTTCAACATAACCGTGCAACACAGCTAACTCTTTTCACAGGTTGTCCACCTCTTCCTGATTACCAGCAGCATTTCACGTATAATGCAAAGCAGCATTTGCCCTGCCAGGGACTTTTAGCATCTGTTTGGTACTGCACACGTGATCTCGCAGTCATTCCAGACTGGGCCCAGCAAACACTTCCCCTCGTACTTTGCTTTAAACGTACTTGTGATCTAGTGAAGGGAACTACTTGTGCTGAAGTTTGAGCCGGCAGTGGAGTGCTTTGCTTTCTCAGTCCCCACACAGAACGCCCACGGAAGTCATTAGGCAGGGTGAGTGGAGGGCTAATTGCAGTGTTTCAGTTTAGAGCGATCCCCTGTGAGATTCAGTGCGTGCCTTTAAAAGTGGTGTTCCTTGCACTGAAGTATTTACCGCAGTACTCGTACTTCAAATGGGAAATAATGCAACTATGGAGGCAATAATGCAACTAGTGTGGGTGGTAACCAGCCAATTCTTGTTACACCTACAGCATATTTTGTTCCAGAAGATCATATTAATGCTATTACAGGAATTACAAAATTGTTATAATGGGACCTGCTAGGCAATATTGTGTATTTGGGAACTTAAAATAGCAATGACCGCCCTAAATTTTCGCTGCAGCTACTTTTCTTCTTCAATTCAGCCTGCTACCTCTCTGCAGGCTCTCTAGTTTAATGACTGTTCATCCTTTCATGTTAACAGAAACATACTAACTACTGGATAAGGGAGGGTATGTGTGTACTAGCAAGATCATTAGTCTGAATAAATGTGACAGCAGAGTTGCACGATAAATGCCACAGTTAGTGGTAAGCATAAACTACAGCTTTGGGTGTAAAATACTGTAATTACAAGGGATGGAGAAAGCTCCACAGTTTTTATCCCCACAGAAATCGATAGTGATGCAGACTGCTGCTCTTTGCTGGAGCAGGGGCAGTCTGATGAAAGAGCTTATTGATTTATCCAGCTGATGCTACTGTAGTGAATAATAGACTGGAAGAGAAAGGGCTTGTAAATTAGACTCATTCAATCCAACATTTTTCAGGATATCTTTTATGTACAGCTATATAGAGAGATACATTTACAAGTGAGTTTTTGTCAAAGCAACAGCCTATTGACTCCTGGTAAGAGGCTCTGTCTACTAATTCTTTGACCTCAACTACACTCATGGTACTAAAGTCAACCTTAAAGCTCGCACTAAAGACTGACACTAAGGAGGAAGCATCGGGGCACCTAGGAGCAGGATTTGGCTACGGTGCAGGTAAGCAGCTGGCCAACACATCTCCCAGAGGGCTACGGCCACAGAGGGAAGGTGGCTGTGGCTCCCTCCGGGCCATCTGTGCCACACCAGGCCCACTGGCATGAAGGCGTTGGAAAAGTCTGCTGCGGATCCACAGGTCCCCAGGCTAGGAGAAACGTCAGTTCCAGGCCAGTCCCCACCAGCCTCAAATAATGTGGCAAGAGGCATGGTGTTTTAGGAACAAAAGGAGTCCTGTGTTTCTTCCTAGCTCAGCAGGCAGATCTGCTATGAATCTAGATCCACACTGGCAAAAATGTAAGTGATCAGATTGGTTTTGCATAAACCGAGAAGGAGAAATAAAGAAAGAGAGAGGGAGAGAGAGAACAGCAGGCACACTGCCAGCAAGTACGGCAAATCAATCTTCTCAGCAGTGATGGATCAGGGAGCAGGGCTGTAAGTTTTACAGGTATATGAATCCCCGCGAGTATAAAGACACCATTAAAACACTGCCATTAAATTCCAACACTGAAGGATGATCACAGCCCCTGGAGCCAAGGAGGTCAATATGTGACTGTATATTTTTCATTACCATTTTTTATATACATATATATGAAGCAGAATAGGATTCACAACAGCCTCACTCCCTCTCCCGCTGAAGACCTCTGCTTTATACCCAGCATCCACTTTCACAAATAAAATGCAATATACCATCAACAGATAAATGAGATCCCTACAGGGCTTTTATTCTGCTGTACCATTATATCCACTTTTGCACAAGATTTCTGCTTAAATAGCTCTCTTTATGCACATACACAAAGATGACATACACCTGTCTAAATATAACCTGATAGTGAAGAGCTCTTCTGTATGGGGAAACGTATCTTTTCTTCCTAATTTACCATAATGACTTATTCACACTGTTGGAGCTAGGGGTACGTTAGCCTCCCCACTATAAAAGTCACCAAGGTGTTCTACAGTAAGACGTGGCTGGATTTTATTTTTTCTATCTTTAGAAAAGAAAAAGAGAGGAACTCTGAATCTCACCTTTCTGTCTTCCCCATAAAAACAAATGTTTTGAGGAATTACAGCTTTATAGGCTGCTGACATTGACTAAGAGTTCTTAACATGCTGAAAGCGTTTGTGCGAGCCACACTGAAGAAGCCTTTTTTGTAAAACTGGGAAACCTCTGAGCAAATGGCCATGCTGTGCCATAGGGTAGCTCAGTGATTGCTGCCAGCACAGCCGTCGCCTATATGGCACTTATTCAAGAAGCAGACCTATGTATTAGCTAGTAGTGTCACTCTTCTGTCATCATGACTATTTCAGTCAAAAATAACCTGCCTCAGAGAATAAAAATTCCTGACTCCTTTTTCATGAGAGAACTCAAAACATTTTAAGATCTGGACACAGAGATACCAGATAGTTACAGCCACAATTCTTTGGACAACAGAGAGCTGAGGCTTGACAGAGAAGTACTGCAGAGAGACAGGGTGAAGTAACAGGAGAGAGGTGTATTTGAGGATTTTGGCTCAGGTTATTGCACTAACGAAATGTGAAAGGAAGTTTCAAAGCATCAGCAGAACAGAGAAGACCTCATTTTTAAGAAGTGATGGGGTGCAGAGAAGACTGATTATTCATCAGCATATGTCAGAATCACCCTAAAAGCCTACTTTGCTTTACTTCTCGCTCTTATTAGTCACAAAGGCAGGACCATGGCGCGAACAGGTGCAGGCAGAATAGACTTCAGTGCTAGAGCTGATCTTCATGAGGCTGCAGCATGCTGATAACTATATATCAAGTTTGCATAGGCACTGCATAGATACAGGGTACCTCTTTCTACTACAGGACACCCCAAATTCAAAAAGGGGCATAACTATTATATAAAGAAACACATGCAATCACCATTCTTGACAGTAAGAAGCCACAAGCTGATCTGCTTTGCCAAGTTTACTTTTTTGAAAATGCTGGGTTTGCCCTAAACTCTGTACTTTTCATTTGCATTGCCCTAAGAGTCACTGCCAAGCTTCCCCGGACAGGTGCTGAGCCAGTATTAGAGAGAAGGGCTGTTTGGTGGGGAGGGCAGGGGGCAGAGGGCTCTGTTATGGGACTTTCTAATTCTTCACTGCTCAACTTTTAAACTTCAGACATCGTTACATTAATCTTCAGGGAAGAAGAGTGGGGTGTCCAGTCTGGTGAGAACTGGATTAACCCATTTCTCCGTCCTACAGATGATTCTGTGACTTTAGGGCATTGATGCTGACCCGCAGCTATTGCAGGTTTTTCTGCAGCCACATATGTCCCAGACTCCAGAGGCGTCACAACGGCACTTACCCTGCATGCAGAGCCCGTCGGTGCAGTTCTTGGACTGCAGCACCAGCCCCTCGCAGTCCTTCCCCCCGTTCTTGGGCGCCGGGGCCGTGCACTCCCTCCGGCGCCAGTGGGTGCACTCTGTGCCGCAGGTGGACCACTTGCTCCAGGACGTCCACTTGCCGTCCACTGAGACAAGGAAAGGACACGACTTGTTAGGGGGTACGTAAAAGTGGGACCGAGCGAGAGCGATGCACGTCTTGGCACAAGTCAGCCTGTACCTCCTGGCCATTCCCAGCAAGGCAGAAGGATTGTAGTCTGCTCTTCTTAAAGTCCTATTTCTGCCCTGTAAATGCACATTCACTCTCCTTCTCCTTTCTCTCTGCCCCAGCCCCGTTTCTGCTCTTTCCTCCCCTTTTCATAAACTTGTCAGCACTGCTCAAAGTGTACAAGAAAATGAACAAGTCGGGAATCTGTGATCATTTTTTTTGTCATTTTTTAACACAGAGGCTAAAGTTAAACTTGGCCAGAAATTTTTCTTTAGTAACATTTAAACATTTAGTAACATTTAGTAACATTAGACATTTAATGTTAAATATTTTCTATTAAAACAAGTATCCAGCGGCACTGACGTATTTCACATGAGCAGAATCAGGAATGTGTTCAATGCCTTTCAAATTCCCGCAAATGATTTTCAAAAGCACTAAATTGAACAGCCAAAGAACAAACTATGAAATTTTTCCAGTGACGTAGCCTGAGCCAGGACTCTGTCATTTGGAATAGCGACCTGAAATGAAATTTCAGCTTTTAAGTTTCACCCACCACTAAGACCCAGAGTTAGATGGCCAAGCTTCACAAGCTGAAGACAACCCTACTGCCATCGATTTGAGTGGGACTGCAGAGGTAGGAAAGTCCTGGACATCACAGATGGCAGAACTGTTCTCACAGAAAAGCCATCAACTACCTTGCGAGTCCTGAAGCAATTTTGTATTTTTGAGAATTTTACATTTAAATACTTTTTAAAGGTGTGCATACACATCTCTTTCCAGGTCTTTGTCTTTGAAGTCAGGTAAACACATGCCTCAACTTTAACATCCACACCCCAGATGCTCCACTTGCTGTGACAGCTGGACTGAACAGACATTGCAAATATATTTACATCATAGTTGCTTTCTGTATTCAAATTCCAGTCCTTTCAACCTTTATCTCCTACTATTCGAAGCTCTGAATGTCTCCCAAATCCCTTGAATTACCAGGGCTGAGACATTAGTGCAAGCTGCGTGCAAAAGTGGGTCTGAATCCTCTGCTGCTTGCTATAATATGCTCAATTTTTATCTACTTACGTAATATAATTTCATATTCATTCACTGAAATGTTGGATTTATTAATAAAGAGAAGGAGGCTTTTGTAACTAATAATCTTCTCCTGAAATGACTGGTGACAGACAAGCTATTTATCTAGGGCTATGTACTGTTCATACTGAACCTGGACACAGAGTGGTGCAAGCTATTTTCTGAACACTCTGGCCCTCGCAGAAGGCACCACCGTTGAGTGGGGCAGGATTGGTGCAGGTCCTCGTACGCTTCTGAAAGCCTCTCCCGCATCGGCTGTTACACACTGACCACTCGGTCCAGGTAGACCAGCCTCCGTTCACTGAAAAGCAAGAGAGAAAGAGTATGATCGCGTAAGCGAGCCCTCTTGGTCAGCCCAAAGGTGCCTCTGGCTCTGTGTCATGCTGCCTCCAACAGCAGTCACAAGCGATGGCTGGGAAGAGCATGAGAAATGACACTGAACAGACACTAAACCACGTCTCCAACGCACTGAATGTACAGCATGCCAGAAGTCATTGTACAAGTCGAAGAAATGCTGATGCTGAATGAAAAACACCATTTGATGACCGTGACGACTGGCAGGTGACCTGCCTTCTCCTGAAAACCGACCTGACCCAGCACCAAGCACACCTGGTGCTGTGTGTATGGCCAAAATCCCTGCGGGTTCAGGGAGCACCCACAGCCCTGCCAGCCAGAAGCCTGCACTCTGAAAGCTGCGCCATTTTACAAAGGGGGATAACCTGCACTCCAGCTCATTCTCAGGTGTACCCATCATCTATGCGCAGGAACCCCTGTGCTTTGATTAGAAATTGATAATTTTCTTTCCCTTTCTTTCCAGAAGCTGATCTCAGGATGTCAGGACAATGTCACTCACCCCTCTATGGACATAGCCGGTGCATATAAATGTCCCAGCACTTCCGTAACAGATATTTAAGCTGTCCAGAGTGAACTCACACTAAACGCATTTTTATTATTGGACTTTAGGGAGATATTTATCTCTGGGAAGCTATTTATGCTGACTCTGTTTTTCACCCACCTCAGTTTCTGGGATAGATGGATGGATGAAAAAGGAGCTGTGCTGCTCTATGCAATAATGTTGTCGCCAGGGTATGGATAACATACTAATTGCTCAGATTCCCTAAACCCAAATGTTTGTGATATGACACAACCCTTAAGCAGCTCTGTAGCAAACCCCATAAAAATGGCTGCTCCCTTACATATGTGTCTTGACTGCACTGTTGAAAAAAATGCTGTATATGTATGAGGCAGAGTTGCAGCATGCATACATCTTTATGTTTCTGCATTCAATACAGTTACAAAACACAGTGCTCTTGCATGGTCCATCCCTCAATATCACAAACACTGCTAATCAACTCAATTCAGTCGGTTTTCTATAAAAACTGAACTAAAATGCCCTCCATTGTAACTTCAGGGAAGCAACTGCTTACAATTAAATCTAACTGCTACCCTGAATATGAAATGAATATTAGGGATAATCATAGGGATTTTTTTCCTACTTGTCTATCCTATAATTAAGCTGATTGTAAGGAACACCAGGACAGTCAGCTGGCACGTCGTCAGAGCAGGTTTTGTTCTGCTGGATGCCCCCGCCTGGGACGCATCAGGGCAGAAACTTTGTAGGGGCAAAGGCTCGGAGTGGTGGGGCAGAGCTGCAGTGCAGCACAGCCTGGAAGAGACCCCAGGAGGGCATCTCATCCGGCCCCTCCCCAGCCAAAGCACGCCCATCCTCAATATTAAACTGAGGCTGTGGATGCAGACACAGAATAATGTCATCCCATGCTTCGTATTCCCCTGATGCTTATTTTTAAGCTAGGTTCTGTGCCTATGAACTGCAGTCCCAGAGGGCTTTGCTACTCTGCCTGACATCAGAGTATGTTTTGGTAGTAGACATCAAAAATAAGTTTATTTAAAGAGATATAAGAAGATGGAAGATTCTGCTGTGCTCTGACATTCTTACCACTATCTGGAAGCACACACTTCCCTTCAGTTTTACTCTTATTTCTGAAAAGCGACACTAAGAACGTGAAACGCGTTGGTCGAAAGCAATGCCTTGGACACTCCTGCCGGAGGAAGTGCCCGAATGGCTCCTTGCTGCCTCCAGCCAGCGTGTGTTATGGCAACGGGAGTGACCGCCTTCTCCTCAATGAGACACTGGCTCTTTGTGTAGGTGCCTGTTCCTCCTTTAACACCGCTGTCTGTCACCAATAAGCCAAGCCATCAGATCTGTACCTCCAAGTATTTTTGGTAATGAAGCCCGCCTGCGGTCGCCGCATACGGCTGCAAGTCAAGAGGCAGCACAGGCGGCCCAGCCTGGTTACTCACCGCAGTAAGAGTTGCATACAGGCATTTTGCATCCCCCTCCTGTCCCACCACTCGCTTTGAAGGCACGTTCATCCACGTGTAGCGGGACAAGGCATCACTTACCATAGACAATCACAGTCGCTGTGGTGCTCTTCCTTTTGGCCACGATGTTTTTGGCAACACAAGTGTAATTGGCTGTGTCAGAAAGCCGGGCTTGCTTAATGATCAGGTTGTGATCGATGGTGATGTAAAAATTTCGGTCTTCCACGGGATCAATCACCTCTTCATTCTTCAGCCACTCCACCTTGGGGTTTCAAAGGGCCAGAGAGGAGGCAGTGAGTCAGCACCAGGTCACACCACAAGAGGCACAGTATCTGCGATTACATTGCTTGTCCCAGAAAGCACGAGTCAAGGCACATCACAAAGGACTCGGCTGAGGCACACTGCCAACTGAAATGAAACACCACGGCAGAAACGCGGGAGAACACCCTTCACGACCACCTTTTCCTTCAGGTCCCCTTCCCTCCCACGCATCCACACAACAGTTGTCTTGCCTTGCCTTGAAAATATCAATGCATTTTCAAAGGCTGCCAGCTAGTGTACAAATAGCTGATCTATGTTTTCAGAGTCTGAGGCAAAGGATAAGGAAGGGGTGATACCTTAGGACCGTATCTATAAATAGAAAATTCCCTTACAACATCAGAAACCCTAAACCAGCAGAGGTCTCACACATTCTTTTGTACGTCTTGTCTAATTAGGCAGGTAATAATGCAGTAACCTTGTATGTACCTGCCCTGGGTCTAACACAATGAGGCCCTATACCAGAGTAGGTCACACTAACAAATTACAAACACGCCAATGTTTTTAAATATACGTGCACTCGCACGTACACGCATGTTATTGTTTTGCTGCAATCAGGATTAAACAAAATAGAGACAGTTACCAAGGAAATAGGGAATCACAAAGACTACATCAGTGCTTATTTTTCCCTTTTCTTTATGTAAGCTATATTTTATTTTAATAAAGTGTAATTTCCTTGGTTACACAGAAAAATATTTTCATATGTGATTTTTAATCTAGACAATGTTCTCTTTATTGCCTTCCTTAAGAAACACCCTGTTATATCCCAGCTGACTGCTGCGAGCCACGCTAATATAATTTGGCTGCAGATCTAGTAGCTTGTTTTCATTTTAACTGAGAGTGCTCTCAAGGATGGGACTGGGGCTCTGGATGGATCAAAGCCGGGCCTTCATGTCATGGGATCATTTCACCTTGTGCCCAGGATTTAATTAAAGGAAGAAAAACATAAACACAATCAACCCGCCAGACTTGTGAGGTGCTAACCACCAAGACCTGCTCTCACAAACCCCCTTTTCCAAAGATATTTGAGGAACTGCCCGAGCACTGACATATCCCAAAACCAATAGAGAACCTGCTCCCCCCACCGAGACAGCCGTACAGACCGTCCCGAGCTGTGGGGCGAAAACCGACGGCCCCTCCCGGTGTCAAACATAGAGGGCTTGATTCATCCCTGTACGGAGCCGGTCCAATGCTGCGAGACCAGCACCAGTGGCCGTGGGCTTGGATTCGAGCTGCCCACCACCTGCTCCCCATCTTTAGCCCTACTTCAAGCAGCTCCAGCTCCCCTACCCCAGTTTGGGTGGATGTGCACCAGGTGTGAGCTGCTTCCAAAGATGTACACCTTAGTGAACGTGCAGCCACGGCCCCGAGGAAGGCTTGATGTAAACCCTCCTCTCCCACAGCAGATTGCTGCAATATGTAGTAGCCTCACAACTATTGATACTGCACAGCTTAAAATCAGTGGTGCAAAAAGGGCTGTGGAAATGCATACGTGTGTCTGCAAGGAACAGGGAAGGAAGAAAAAAGACGTAAAACTTTGGAGGCTGTGTTTCTGTCATTAGAACATTCATGTTTTACCATGGAAGATACAAGTTCTTAGTCAATAACCTGGTTTTCCTTGTCAGGATGATTAAAATTGTTCTTCCTCCTTTCTTGGATCCTAATAGGAATCAGGTATAATCAAGACAGACAAATTCCTGTTCAGTCAGTGGCAATATTTAGCTCCTTCCTCACTCACAGGTCAAGCCTGCATGAATTCCAGACTGAAAAACAAGCCAGGAGCTTACCGTCCCACCAGTGGTAGGCTGCCACTTAACCCCTGCCTCTCACACAAAAAAATACGTCTTTCTTGTTTTTTAATACCATTATTTGTTTCTGGAATGGAGTACAGACTCGTACCAGGACTCTAAAAGATGCTACATGCACTGCTGCAGCTGCGTCCGTACCACCTGCAAATCCACCTGTGCTTTTCTTGTGCTCTGAACGCTGAGGACATCAGGACGTCAGCGAGGACAGGACTACAGCCCACATGGTCTAAGGCTCAGTCCAAAATGTTTCTGGTACGCCCATCCAAGCGCATACTCTAGCAGCCCTCAGCACTATGCAAGGCTCCAGGCTCAAGCGCGCAGTTCTTTTTTGCAAGCACTCTGCAACACTTTCTTTCTCCACAAAAACACAAAAACACACACACCCATATTCAGCCTGGGTCTCAGCTGATTAGACAAAATTAAAGCTATGAACATTAAACTCCCTGTCATCCCTGTAAAAACACTGAAGATGATATGAAAACAGGAATTGCCAATATCAGAAAAAAAAAAATACTCTGTATTATTCAGTATATTGCCTCTGGCTCTTCACCAAATCTCTTAGGAAAAAGATCCTTTCCACCTAATGGCTCACAGAATTTGCCAACAATAAACCACTAAGTTTGCAGAACAACAGGATGTCTTTTTTGCTGAAAAATCTGTTTTGCCAGTACATCAGTACTGTGTGTGCACATCTAAACCCCATCTCTTTTACAAGATACCTCTTTAATAGAACTAATTCAGTCTTCTTCTGGCATCCAGGTTTTTATAATGTCACGAGTCTATTCATGTCGCAAACTATAATGTTGTCAAATCTGAAGGGAGGAACTGAGGGATGATTTGACAAGAGGCAAGAGTCGCCTTTCATACACATTTTAGCCATCAGCAGAGCAACACAAAAAAGAGCACGCCCCTCCAGCCGTTGTATTTTCTCCTCAGTCCTTGTAGAAATTGTAACTAATTAAACACACTACAACATGTGAATGAGACTTTTGTTGGTACTTATTTTCAGTTACTAATGGCCTCGTTTTTTCTGGTGCAGGTGATTGCAGTGCTCAGCACCTCCAAACCTCAGATTTATTTTTTGAGGTAACCAGAATAGGTGGGAGCAGAGCTGTTCTGTCACGTAGGTAGGAAGAGATCAGGTGTCAAATACAACAGAGAAGAGAACAAAGCAGAACGAGACACTGTGATTTATGAGTGACAAGTATGCAAACTGTTATTACAGAAGTTAAAAGCAACGATTTCTTTTGATGCCATGTCATTCCCCAAGGCACAGCCCCCTCGCTGAAGTAGGCTGTTAATCCAGTCAATGCAGAAACTTATCCTGAATTTAATTCCGCTGCCTGAATAACGGTGACTGGGGCCCTGGGGAAACTGCCACGCTCGCAAGATGCTGGCGGATGAGGCGCCTGACGTTTATGTGCCAGGGACCTGCACCCCTCCGGGTGAGCAGACAGCAGGATACCCATGGGCATTTCAAAGCGCACAAGATGCCTGTCTTCAGGATCGTACCAGATCACGCCCTCGTGGCTCCATTTTTCAACTCTCTGGAGAAGATGCCTCTAGAGTAGATGTTTGCTTTTGCCTAAATACTGAAGATGTACATTTACTAGCTATAGTCACAATGATTCTTGAACAGGTACCTAGCTCTATTTATTCAACTAAATCAGGCACATCCCACCAACTGTTATTAATAAATGTAGGGATGGCTGTGAATATACATAGAAAAAGCCTGGGCATCAGTTTTTCCTTATCACAACAGAAATCATTTAATTGGCAACAATACTGCCATGAAGGATGGGGTAAGTGTTCCCTTGTGAAGATGACAGCTATGGAAAATTACAACAAGATGCAACTGTTTTTTCTCACACACCAGCCCCCTGGAACAAAGCAAGCACAAACCACCCATTTCTTTTTTCAGTTTTCCACTCAAGAAGGTATTTTTGTTCCATGTTTGCAATCTCACTAGCAAGAGAAGGCCCCTCCGTAAAGGTGTGAGTGCAGCGAATGAAGTCCTGACTCATAGTGACTGTGGATGCTGAGAAGGTGGAGCGCAGCCGAAGTCACCTTCTTTTTGGTCAGAGCTCCTTAGTGCTCTGGACATAATTTGCAGAGCAGTGAGGCACCACAGCTCCTGCCAGCTGTGCTGGACCTACACATCCAGTGCTGCTAACGTGCTGGCAAGCCTGCCATGAGACTGAGCTGTCCCCGAGACCGGCTGAGGAAGCGCACGATCCGAGGTGGCTGTAATTTAGAGCAACATACCTTGTAGCATCTTTTCTGTCATCCCACTCCCCAGTGAGAGACAGATGTGTTGTCTCTAATTATTCACTGATTGGTATCGGGAGATACATTAACATAATTGGCACATTTGTTCTAATTAACAGAGGGAACCTGCCACATGCCACCCAACATGAAAAGCGAGACCAGCAAGAACAGAAAACCCACAATCACTGCCCCGGCTGTACCATGGAGCTGCAGCCAGACCTGTGCTGCTGCAGGATGTTTCCAGCAGCAGCCTGAAATAAGGCAGCACATGCAGAGACTAAGACTTGCAAAGCCGGGCCAGGCTTCTGTGCAAACTAAATGAACGCAGGGAACATAAATCACACAAGTGATTACATACGCAGGAAAACCTATTACGGAAGCTAATTACTGACACAAATTTAGCCATGCCAAGTTACTAGCGTTACTAGTAAATCTCTTGGCACGCTTGCATACGCGCGACTATTTTAGAATCTGGTAGAGCAACAGCACATCTGCTCCAAAAGAAACCCAAGAATGGAAAAGGGATACAAGCTCATCTACATCCTCCCCTCCTGGTCAGATGAGTTGTTCCTTGCACCTCTCGTAATCTCAAGAGGAAAGTCAACAGGGTGCGAGTCCTGGGTTCTGGTCTCTCATTGCCTCCACTGCACCAACCTGCCCTAGAGTCATCTTCAGATTGGAGAGCACCTGCCGAAAACAGCAAATCTTCTACCCTCCAGACACAGGCAAAGCTCTCTGGTGCGCATGAGTGCAATTCTCCAGAAGAAACAAGATGCCAACGGCTGGGAGCAGTGAGAGATTTGCCTCGATAAACGGTGATTTAGGATTCTGGGAGGCGAGACCATTGCACCCCTGCCTTCCCCATGCTTGGCCGACGCAGCAGGATCGCTTTCCATCTGGTTCCCCAGCCGCGCCGGTGTTGTGGCTGGTGTCCTCTGCAGCCATGCCGACCGGTCGCGGCGGCATCGCTCGCCTTGCTGCAGTCCCTGCTGAGCTCGCATAGCCTCCAACAGCCACGGGGAAATCACAGCTCCCCTGCTACACCGGAATTGTAACAACAGGCACGCATCCCATACCGTATTGATAGTAAGGGCACACGTACACGTGCCAGTAAGAATAAAACATTTGTGAAGCGAACTACTGATTTGGACACAGTACAAGACACCCAAGTGAGACTGAGAAAACTCTAGTAGTTTTATACGGACTATTGAGCCAGCAGCTATTGCAGGTACCTTGAGTGCCTCTTCGAAGAATGTTATTTGAGTTTTTGGATTTGGTTTCAAAAGTACACTTTCACCCCATCAACCGCCCACTGAAGAGGATGCTGTCCTCCATGTACTACTTGCTGGAAATAGATTTTGTACCCATTTAAAAAAAAGAAAAAAAAAAAAAGGATGGTCTGAGGCTGAAATTACAGCTATGAGAGACTGCAAAACACATATTGAGAATGAGACAGCAAATCCAAACCACCATGACATTTTGTTCAGTTGTTGCTACTGTGCTTCTGCTGCCAATAAGGGGAATTTGTGCTCCTGCTGTGGAAACGCTTCCTTAATTGCACATATATCTAGCTTTCTGCTGGAGTACTAAAACGTACACAGGGTGTACGTACAGCTGCTGGATGTCTCCGGCCCTATACAGCTTTGCTTTATGCACAACGGGGAAGTGAAGCCTCACAGAAGAAACATCAAAGGCCAAGGTGGACTGGTAGCAGCAGATGGAGAACTTTATTTCATAAAGCCTCAAATTCAAATACAGATCATAGCATTATTAACCGAAAACCACGGCAGTTGCCATCTGTCCACCAGGAGTTGCTGAGTTTCCTTTCCCACCTGAAAGGGGGCTTGAGCTGGAGGTCCCATGGCTCATGTGTGTTGGTTGGCACTTGGTTGACATGTGGGCATGTGGACTTCCCAGTCCCTGAAGCGACTTGGAGGGGTCTGTTTGGAAACAGCTTTAAACGAGTTACCAATGTGATGTCTGTGGTTCTTTGGTTGGATGGATAGATGGATCTCATTCTTCACAGCATAAAGCTATATGCTTTTCAGGATCATTAAATTCAAGAAGGGAACAGGATGTTGGGGGGTGGCTGCAGTCCCCGAGGACAGCCCCTTTCCCATTCTTCCTGGGAGTTGCATAGTGCCGGTTGTCGTACAGACAACTCCTCCTACCAGTTTTAAAACACATACAGTATTTTGTTCACGTTACACTTTTTAGCGAAAGAAAAGCATCAGCTCTAGACGCACACAGAAATTCCTGAGCAAAACCGAGCCAAACCTGATCAAATGACTCTTGAGTGACAGCTGACATGCACTCTGCAGACTGTATTTTGGAAATACCTCCATTAAAAGATGGGACCATCGTAATTCTTCGTGCCTAAGGTGACCGCTGCATCTGAAGAAGCTACTACCAGAGGACCTGACGAAGGCAAACGCTATCACCGGGTGACTGAGGGCGCTGGTAAGAACCAGGGGCTCTGCAAAGCCCTGCCAGAGGTAACTCTCACCCTTGAGGCACTATGAGGCCTGTTGGCCACACGGAGCTAGAATCAGTCAAAGTAGGGCCTGACGGACTAATCTTGTAGACACACAGAATAGTATCTCCAGGATGAGGAGCTATATCTTCTCTAAGGGGAAAGTTGGGAGGTATGCTTATCTACCTCATCAAAAAAAGCAGCTAAAAGCTGTGTCCCACACTGCGTATCTTCCAAAAATATCCGTAAGGTAAAATGCTGCTCTTTCCGAGTACAGCCTGAAGAAGAGAGGCAGTTTGTGTTAGCTAAACCAGCATCCCAGAACCATCTTTGCCGCAAAAAACAACCTGTAGAGAGGACAAGCTCGCAGGGCTCATGTCAATGCTCTTGTAGAAAACCTCCTATTGTAATCTTTTATGGAGTAACCAGAAACCTGACAGTTCTCCACTCTCACAGATCGGTCTTGCCTCTGGTCAGATCCAATCACACAGCAACTTGATTCACTTAGGAGCACGCTCTACCCTCACATCGACATCACTGGAACTGCACTAGAAAGGAAAATATAGGGGTAGATCCCATAGAAAATTCAGGTCTCAAAAAACTCGGTCCTGCAAGAAGACCCATCTTGGCATGGGTTACTGCACTGTGGAAATGAACTGGTAGAAAATGTAAAAATAAGACCACCTAATAAGCTAGTAGTTAGCATATTTCCCAGGAAGCACAAGACCCAAATGCAAGTCTGTTCTCAAACAGGGGCTTGTAATGCACCTCTTGCACTTCTCAAAAGAGTGTGCTGACCACCTACCAGCAGACTGGGGTGTGAAAGGTATGTAAAAAGGAACAAAAATGTATGGGACCAGACACTGACAATTACAGGGAGCTTTATCCTGTACTTTTGGAGAAGGACAGGCTTGCATTGCCAGACGGTACCCAATGGCTCTCCAGGGCAAAATGAACGAGCAGCCCTCATTCATTTTGGGCTGTGTTCCTTCTGCAAACAATCCCACCTCCCCCTCCCCGCTCTTCCTCCCTTTGGCACCCGAAGGCAGTTCTGCTATATGCTGTAAGGCACTGCAAAGGACAGTGTCACTTCCCAGCTAATTAGTATTTGTGGCCGCAAACTCCTCTACTCGCCTCTCTTAGAGCTCACTTTCCTGCTGAGAATATAAAACACTGCCTCGGCGACACACACCTGCATGGAAATGCATACACGTGAACTCCCAATTAAGGGATAACTGCTGCAAAATGTAAGCGGCTCTCATGAAACAAAGCAAACAGTGGTCGTATTAATAATCAATTAGATGGAGCAGCCACCTGATGCTGCCTATTTGGAGAAGTCCCCAGCTTCCACCAGCTTTTGCCCGTGCAAGAGCAGCTGAATAAAGTCTGTGTCACAGTCATCTTGACTCGGCAAAACACCCTCTTCCACCTCTTGACTCAGGGATGCTTTTCCCCATGCTTTACTTCCTAATTAAAGCCATGAATGTGGATAAATATCATGCCCAGTTCTAAACCCAACTGGGTCACTGTATGTTACACCCTGTTCTGCAATTAAACTACTCCGTGAAACACCTCAATTATAATTAAAGAAGCAATTCCCCTCCTGATAAAGGCACTGCAAATCATACATTTCAATGCAAAAGTTCATCTGGCAGCTTATGGCATATTAACCAATCTTACATCTCATTGATATTTTGATCTATAACCTATCACAATGAGCTAATGTGATGTGACTTGGTGTCTCTAACTGTATTTTATGATGTGCAACACGATGCCGGCATCTTTCAAAGAACAAATTAAAAGAGCTAAGGGGTTAATTGCTAATAACTCTGCCATTACTGTTCGAGCGTTGCAGAACGGGAACCTTCCTGCCTTCTCAGGTTAGGTTTGAAAAAATGCACACACAGAAGAGAGTGGAATCGAAATGGATGTTTCTGTTGACACCAGGGAGCTGCAACTGTCTGATCTCCGCTGAGCACCGGCAGTTCCCACCAAGTCTGGCGGATGAGAGTGCCTACCTCACCGCCTTATCCTATTTCTCCCCACTGAGGAAAAGCAGAAGGTAGGGAAGCACAGAGCTACGGCAGGGTGCTGTTTGGCTTTATGTCCATTCCTTTTTTTTTTTTTTCTTCACAGCAAGGATATGTGAGTTTGCCCCTGCTCCCCTCAGCTATGTGTGGAAACTTCAATGTACCAGTGCCGAGCTGCTCCTTCTGCTGCGTGCCCGGGCCACGCATTGGAAAAGACAAAAGATTTACCTGGGTATTTCAGAACCTGTAGGTAGGTTCCGCTTGATATTGGCTATAAAACTGGGAGTGGGGAGGCACGCCGTGGTGCAGCTGGCACCGACGCTGGTCGGGGCTGGTGGGCAGGGGTATATGGCTGCAGAGAAGCTGATCTGGTTTTCCCAGAGGCCAAGCAAACCCTTGGCTCCTTACTTTGCCCCAAGTGAACAAGCAAGACGTATTTTGATTTGACCTCAGGCCATGAGGCTGGTGTATTTTAACAGACCTTCTTCTATTTGGATCTTGGGCTTTTTTTTCCTAGTGGCTGTGATCTGAGCCTACTCTAATGCTCATCATGCCCTAGTGGATCCGAGGGACTGGTAAGTGCTGCCTTAAAAGCTTTCCCTGCCCATCTCTGTCTTTGTCCTTCTTGCCCTCTGGAGCAGCTGTATGCTGCTATGTAGTTCAGCTTTTCAGTAATAGTAAAATCTGCTCTAGCATTGATCCATAAGAGCTTGACACCGTTAATTGCAATTAAATATGCTGGGAATTATAAGACTAAATTCCCCAGCTAGTGAAAAGAGGACTGAGTGTATCCCCGAGCGTGGCTGTTCCCATCACTTTGAAATACCTGGAAAAAAACCAAAATGAAGGGGATAAAAAATCGAACAGAAAAACCAAGGGGAAGATGCTGGGACCCTGGACTCCCACACTACATTATAGTAAATCTGTATTTTGCGCAGTTTCACAGCTCAAGCTTTTCTTCCTCAGTTTTGGTATTAAATCCAGTGGCTACCTCAGAAGCCAGTAAGTGGAAAAAAAAACCCCAAAAACGCCACAGTGCCCAGGGTGGGAAGAGTCCGAGGTACATGCTCACCAAAGCATTTGGAAATGCTGCTCACAGCTGCAACACATGCATTACCCTTCTCTACTTGGAATCAAAGCAGTCTTTCAACAAGATGGAAAATAGCCTCAGCCTGCTGCCTGCCTTCTCTCAAGTCCTTTCTTACTTAGTTACCTGTACCATCATATCAGAAACTTCTCCGAACAAATAAACGAAGTCTTAAACAAAGAACTCATTCATCTCTAAGTTAAAATAATCATGTAATCCTTCAACCCACCAAGTTACCTTTCATCTTTCCATTTTTTTAAATTTATCTTACCAGCTTCAGCAAGTGGCTGTAATAAAGTGTCACATTAAGGTATTCATATTCATTAGTGTTCAGGTCTTTGTTCTTTTAATAGTGTTGGAAAGAATCTACAAAGAGGCTGTATTAGGCGGCTGTCCAATCTGGGTGTTTGATCTCCTTCTGACTTCAAAAGTCAGAAGAGGGAAAAAAAAAACCAACATTGAGAACGGTTCTTTTGAATGTCAGACGGGGAGTATACGATTTCTGAGCCTGCCAAGTGTTAATTGGTGTCTGCCCCGACCACGGTACAAATAAGATTCGGAGCCAGTTAATGTACAGTCATGAATCTCGGCTATTGACAGAGTGAGCCAGGATACTAGAAGGCAGGAAAAAGTGCAATTATTATGAGAGCAGCTTACAGAGGATCTTTTCAGAGATCACTTCCACGCATCACGTTAAATCATGCTGTTTGGGTCCCAGCCGCCCGACCAGGCATTACAGACCTTTCCGAGGGAATAACTGGGCTGGCTGCTGAAATTTCAGAGGTGCTTGTAACACTGCATTCAAACAAACTACCTGTCATCATCAATCTCCTTCTAGCAAAGGTAATGAAGTTCCCCAGTACTACCCTGCACCTCCAGAGCAACATATCCTGTTGCAAACGCTCTTGTCATGGCAAAAAGGCAAGCTGATTTGATGCAAAGAAGCATCAGAAAGGAAAATAAAAAATTGCTCCTAAGTTCCTGAGGAAAGCCAACTGATTAATATTACAGTTGTCAGCAAGCTGGCTCGGCAGATCTAAATGTTCTTTACAGTTTTGGGGATCATAATGGGGAAAGAAAACAGCCTATGGAAAAAAGAAAATGGGAAAAATCTTCCATGCTAATTATTCTTCTGATGTGGACACGTTTCTGCAATTCCAATTAAATCTGAACTTGGGTTAGGTGGGGAGGTAACACTTTAAGCTTCATCTCCTGAGAAATCAGTCATCAGCGCTGAGTGACAACCACTTTGCTACTTAGCCATGACAGTCTAACTTATCCTAATGCAAACTGGCAACAGTTTCTTCTGTGCGTGGCAGAGAAAAACCGAGGAGAATTCAGATTGGTGAATTACTGTCATTAACAATCAATTTTTCTCTTAACAGTTGCAGCGGATTTAGGATTTCAGAGGCCCCCCTGTGACTCAGAGACCCCCCTCCTGTGAGCAATGAGTTTGAAGCTGGAGCCACCACTGCACTTAGGGAAGCTCCCGTCCACAGGGACACCCGCTGCTGTCGCTGGGCACAGATTTTGCTGAAGGGAAGGTTCACCCTGCCAGGTGGAGGGCAGGCTGCTCACGCCGGGTTTACTTAAATGCCAGCAGGAAAACCAGATAAGCCCCTGAAGATGGATTGTTAGGCAGACACATCCCCTACTTGCCCCTGTATCATGCTGCTTCACCTGGGAGCCTGTACTGGACCACGGTACATCCTATTGCGGCAAGCTGGCCGGCTGGTACACACACGAGCACATACACAAACATGAGGGAAATAAAATCTGGCAAACTCAAAATTAAAGCATCTTTATAGTATGCTTAAAAGGTGCCTCTCAGAATAAGTGATGTGTTTTTTTCTCTAAAAGGAAAAGGACAGATAGTAGGTTGGTGTTAATATGCTCCACCAGTTACATGTGCTTTGGATGCCAGACATAACTGTGATTTTTGAAAGGGAAGAAAAAACTGAAACCAAACTGCCTGCAGCTCTGCCCAGCAAGGCACCATAATCCAATCCCATTAATCAGTTCCCGATCAATCTTGTCTACCAGCAGCAGTCAGTCAGCTCTGCATTACCACCCATTCATCATGCCGTGCCCTAACTCACTGCACCATTAGGCACCGATCTGGCCTTCATCAGGATGTTCAAGTGCCAGGACACCGCTGGTGCTGCTCACCTCGGCTACGGGGATGCCTTCGGGGGGACGGCACTGGAGCAGGACCTCTTGCTCCAGGGACACTTCTTTCCCCAAGGGCTCCTGCTCAAAAGTTTTCCGGAGATCTGGGGAGGGAGAAGGAGAAGAAAAAGAATTAGTAGTATTAATAGCTGGTCATTTAAATTACATTCGACTGCCATACTGCATAAATGCGGGAAGTCTTTCTAAACAGAGAAAATAGCATTTCTGCTCCCTGGAAAGTGAAGCACTTAAGAAAGCCTGGGACACGTTTTCAATTCATTCCAACGTTAAGTGATCAAAGGCTTCACAGTGGATTTATTATTTATATTATGATAGAGCATGTGAATCCAGTGAGGATCCAGGGCCTCACTGTGGAAGGTCATGTCCAGGCACAGAACAAAA